>NW_027142096.1:300000-402500 GCF_036365525.1 Heterodontus francisci | reverse complement strand
GTGTGTGTGTATATATATAAGTATCAGGGCTTGGACTGTTGTGTGTGTATAGAAATATATATATATAAGTCTCAGTGTCTGGACTGTGGTGTGTCTGTATATATATATATATATAAGTATCAGGGCCTGGACTGTGGTGTGTGTGTGTGTGCAGATATATAAGTCTCAGTGTCTGGGCTGTGGTGTGTGTGTGTGTATATAAATATGTCTCAGGGTCTGGACTGTGGTGAGTGTGTGTGTAAATATATAAGTATCAGGGCTTGGACTGTTGTGTGTGTATAGAAATATATATATATAAGTCTCAGTGCCTGGACTGTGGTATGTGTGTGTATATATATATAAGTCTCAGGGCCTGGACTGTGGTGTATGTGTGTGTATATATATAAGTCTCAGGGCATGGACTGTGGTGTGTGTGTATGTATATATATAAGTCTCAGGGCCTGGACTGTGGTGAGTGTGTGTGTATATATATAAGTCTCAGGGCCTGGACTGTGGTGTGTGTGTGTGTGTGCATATATATCAGTCTCAGGGTCTGGGCGTTTTGTGTGTGTGTGTGCATATATATACTCTCAGGGTCTGGCTTTGTGTGGTCTGTGTGTGTGCATATGTATAAGTCTCACGGTCTGGGCTGTGGTGTATGTGTGTGTGTTTCTGTGTGTGTGTGTTTGTATCTATATGTCTCAGGGCCTGGTCTGTGGTGTGTGTGTGTGCATATATTTATACATCTCATGTCCTGGATTGCCGTGTGTGTGTCTGTGTGTGTGTATATATGTATGTCTCAGGGTCTGGACTGCGGTGTGTGTGTGTGTTGTGTGTGTGTGTGTGAGTGTGTGTGCATATATATAATTCTCAGGGCCTGGGCTGTGGTGTGTGTGTATGTGTGTGTGTGTGTGTGTGTGTGCAAATATATAAGTGTCAGGGTCTAGGTTTTGTGTGTGTGTTTGTGTATTTATGTGTGTGCATGTATATAAGTCTCAGGGTCTGCACTGTGGTGTTTGTGTGTGTATATATATAAGTCTCAGGGCATGGACTGTTGTGTGTGTGTATATATATAAGTCTCAGGGCCTGGACTGTGGTGTGTGTGTATATATATATATAAGTCTCGAGGCCTGGAGTGTGGTGTGTGTGTATATATATAAGTCTCAGGGCCTGGACTGTGGTGTGTGTGTATATATATATATAAGTCTCGAGGCCTGGAGTGTGGTGTGTGTGTATATATATATATATCGAAGTCTCAGGGTCTGGACTGTCGTGTGTGTGTATATATATATATAAGTCTCAGTGTCTGGACTGTGATGTGTCTGTATATATATATATAAGTATCAGGGCCTGGACTGTGGTGTGTGTGTGTGTATATAAATATGTCTCAGGGACTGGACTGTGGTGAGTGTGTGTGTATATATATAAGTATCAGGGCTTGGACTGTTGTGTGTGTATAGAAATATATATATATAAGTCTCAGTGCCTGGACTGTGGTGTGTGTGTGTATATATATATAAGTCTCAGTGCCTGGACTGTGGTGTGTGTGTATGTATATATATAAGTCTCAGTGTCTGGACTGTGGTGTGTCTGTATATATATATATATATATATATATATATAAGTATCAGGGCCTGGACTGTGGTGTGTGTGTGTGTGCAGATATACAAGTCTCAGTGTCTGGGCTGTGGTGTGTGTGTGTGTGTATATAAATATGTCTCAGGGTCTGGACTGTGGTGAGTGTGTGTGTATATATATAAGTATCAGGGCTTGGACTGTTGTGTGTGTATAGAAATATATATATATAAGTCTCAGTGCCTGGACTGTGGTATGTGTGTGTATATATATATAAGTCTCAGGGCCTGGACTGTGGTGTATGTGTGTGTATATATATAAGTCTCAGGGCATGGACTGTGGTGTGTGTGTATGTATATATATAAGTCTCAGGGCCTGGACTGTGGTGAGTGTGTGTGTATATATATAAGTCTCAGGGCCTGGACTGTGGTGTGTGTGTGTGTGTGTATATAAGTCTCAGGGCATGGACTGTGGTGTGTGTATGTATATATATATAAGTCTCAGGGCCTGGACTGTGGTGTGTGTGTATGTGTGTGTGTGTGTGTGTGTGCAAATATATAAGTGTCAGGGTCTAGGTTTTGTGTGTGTGTTTGTGTATTTATGTGTGTGCATGTATATAAGTCTCAGGGTCTGCACTGTGGTGTTTGTGTGTGTATATATATAAGTCTCAGGGCATGGACTGTGGTGTGTGTGTATATATATAAGTCTCAGGGCCTGGACTGTGGTGTGTGTGTATATATATATATAAGTCTCGAAGCCTGGAGTGTGGTGTGTGTGTATATATATAAGTCTCAGGGCCTGGACTGTGGTGTGTGTGTATATATATATATAAGTCTCGAGGCCTGGAGTGTGGTGTGTGTGTATATATATATATCGAAGTCTCAGGGTCTGGACTGTCGTGTGTGTGTATATATATATATAAGTCTCAGTGTCTGGACTGTGATGTGTCTGTATATATATATATAAGTATCAGGGCCTGGACTGTGGTGTGTGTGTGTGTATATAAATATGTCTCAGGGACTGGACTGTGGTGAGTGTGTGTGTATATATATAAGTATCAGGGCTTGGACTGTTGTGTGTGTATAGAAATATATATATATAAGTCTCAGTGCCTGGACTGTGGTGTGTGTGTATATATATATATAAGTCTCAGTGCCTGGACTGTGGTGTGTGTGTATATATATATATAAGTCTCAGTGTCTGGACTGTGGTGTGTCTGTATATATATATATATATATAAGTATCAGGGCCTGGACTGTGGTGTGTGTGTGTGTGCAGATATATAAGTCTCAGTGTCTGGGCTGTGGTGTGTGTGTGTGTGTATAAATATGTCTCAGGGTCTGGACTGTGGTGAGTGTGTGTGTATATATATAAGTATCAGGGCTTGGACTGTTGTGTGTGTATAGAAATATATATATATAAGTCTCAGTGCCTGGACTGTGGTATGTGTGTGTATATATATATAAGTCTCAGGGCCTGGACTGTGGTGTATGTGTGTGTATATATATAAGTCTCAGGGCATGGACTGTGGTGTGTGTGTGTGTATATATATAAGTCTCAGGGCCTGGACTGTGGTGAGTGTGTGTGTATATATATAAGTCTCAGGGCCTGGACTGTGGTGTGTGTGTATGTATATATATAAGTCTCAGGGCCTGGACTGTGGTGTGTGTGTGTATATATTTAAGTCTCAGTGTCTGGACTGTGGTGTGTGTGTGTGTGTGTGTGTGCATACATATAATTCCCAGTGTCTGGGCTGTGGTGTGTGTGTGTGTGTGTGTGTGTGTGTGTGTGCATATATATCAGTCTCAGGGTCTGGACTGTGGTGTGTGTGTGTGTGTGCATATATATAAGTCTCAGTGTCTGGGCTGTGGGGTGTGTGTGTGTGTGTGTGTGTGTGTGTGTGTGTGTGTGTGTGTGTGTGTGTGTGTGTGTGTGTGTGTGTGTGTGTGTGTGTGTGTGTGTGTGTGTGTGTGTGTGTGTGCATATGTATACTCTCAAGGTCTGGACTTTGTGTGTGTGTGTGTGTGTGTGTGCATATATATACTCTCAGGGTCTGGCTTTGTGTGGTCTGTGTGTGTGCATATATATAAGTCTCACGGTCTGGGCTGTGGTGTATGTGTGTGTGTTTCTGTGTGTGTGTGTTTGTATCTATATGTCTCAGGGCCTGGTCTGTGGTGTGTGTGTGTGTATATATTTATACATCTCAGGTCCTGGACTGCCGTGTGTGTGTGTGTCTGTGTATATATGTATGTCTCAGGGTCTGGACTGCGGTGTGTGTGTGTGTGTGTGTGTGTGTGTGTGTGTGTGTGTGTGTGTGTGTGTGTGTGTGTGTGTGTGTGTGTGTGTGTGTGCATTTATTTCAGTCTCAGGCCCTGGGCTGTGGTGTGTCCATGGAGACTGACATTAATTACAGTCTCTGCTTCTCTCTCCACAGATGCTGCCAGACCTGCTGAGTATTTCCAGCATTTCTTGTTTTTACATCAGATTTCCAGCATCTGCAGTATTTTGCTTTTATTATAACAATTACCCTTTGTTTCCTGCCACTGAGCCCATTTTGTATTTTTGGGTGAACAAGTTTCTCCTCAACTCCCCGCTAATCCTTCTACCAAGCACTTTAAGTCACTGCCCCCTAGTCACTGAGCTCTCTGCTCAGGTGAATAGACTCTTCACCACCACTCTATCCAGGCCCCACAAAATTATGTCCATTTCAATCGGATCTCCCTTCAGCCTTCACTGTTCCAAGTAGAATAGCCCCAGCCTATCTCATCTTTCTTCAGAGCTGCATTTTTCCAGTCCTTGTAAATCTCCTCAGTCGCCTCTCTCGTGCAATTACATCCTTTGTGTAATGAGGTGACCAGAACTACACACAGTACTCATGTTGTAGCCTAACCAATGATTTATACAGTTCTAGTTTAACCTCCCTGCTCCTGTATTCTATACCTCAGCTAATAAGGGAAAGGATTCCATATGCCTTCTTAACCACCTATCGACCTGAACTGCTACCTGCAGGGATCAGTGGACATTGACTCCAAGGTCCCTCACTTGCTTTACACTTCTCGGTATTTTCCGATTGATCGTCTATCCCTTTGCCTTGTCTGACCTCCTCAATTACATCGTCTCATACTTAACCAGGTTGAATTCCATTTGACACTTTTCTGCCATCAATATTTTCGAGCAGCCTACAGCTATCCTACTCGCTATCTACCGCACGGCCAATCTGTGTACCATCTGCACACATCTTGATCATGCCCCCTACATTTACGTTCAAATCGTTAATATACACCACTAAAAGCTGGGGACCCAGTACTGAGCCCTGTAGAACGCCACTGGAAACAGACCTCAAGTCAGTAAATCACCCGTCAACAAACAGCCTTTGTTTCCTGTCACTGAGACAATTTTGTATCCAGCTTGCTGAATTTCCCTGGATTCCATGGGATTTTATTTGTTTAACTAGTATGCCACATGGGACCTTGTCAAAAGCCTTGCCAAAATCCATATAGACCATATCATCAGCACTACCCTCATCTATCATCCTTACTACATTGTCCAAAAAATTCAATCAAGTTGGTCAAACAATATCTTCCCTGATCAAATCCATGCTGACTGTCCTTGATTGACCTGAGCCTTTCTAATTGACAGTTTATCCTGTCTCTCAGAATAGATTCCAATACTTTACCCACTACCGAGATTACACTGACTGGTCTGCAATTATTTGGTCTATCCGTTGCTCCATTTTTAAAGAGGTACAATGTTAACAGTTCACCAATCCTCTGGCACTACACCTCTTTCCAGTGAGGACTGCAAAATGATGGTCTCTGTTTGTGAAGGACATTTGTTAACCACTTTCTGGGGCATCAAACATTTCACTTACATCACGGGGTTCTCCAGGGTGATACTGCCCAGTCCATTATAAACTTTCCCAGTATAGGGCGGCACAGTGGCACAGTGGTTAGCACTGCAGCCTCACAGCTCCAGCGACCCGGGTTCAATTCTGGGTACTGCCTGTGTGCAGTTTGCAAGTTCTCCCTGTGTCTGCGTGGGTTTCCTCTGGGTGCTCCGGTTTCCTCCCACATGCCAAAGACTTGCAGGTTGATAGGTAAATTGGCCATTATAAATTGCCCCTAGTATAGGTAGGTGGTAGGGAAATATAGGGACAGGTGGGGATGTGGTAGGAATATGGGATTAGTGTAGGATTAGTATAAATGGGTGGTTGATGGTCGGCACAGACTCGGTGGGCCGAAGGGCCTGTTTCAGTGCTGTATCTCTAAACTAAACTAATACTTCCTCTCTCCCTATGTTTATTATATCCAATAATTCACACTTTTCCTCCTTAACGACAATATCTAAATCCCCCCTCTTTTCTGAAGACATACGCTAAGTGCTCAATAAGAACCATACCAATATCTTCCACCCTTATACAAAGGTTACCTTTCTGATCTACTATGGGGCCTACTCTCCCCTTAGTTATCCTCTTACTCTTAATGTATTGAGAAAACATCTTTGGGTTCACCTTGATTTTGCTTGCCAATATTCTTTCATGCCCTCTCTTTCCTTTCCTAATTTCCTTTTTGATTTGACGCCTCCACTTTCTGTACTCCTCTCGGCTTTCTGCAGTATTGAGTTCTCAGTGTCGGACATAAGCTTTGCTTTTCTGCGTTATCCTACCCTGTCGGCTCCTTGACATCCATGGGACTCGAGATTTGGCCGCCTCACCCTTTTTCTTTGTGGGAACATGTTTATCCTGAACCTCTGGAATCTCCCCTTTCAATGCCTCCCACTGCTCTGAGACTGAATTACCTTCAAACAGCTGTTTCCTCAGTTGAACAGCCTGGGGTACAACTTTCCCCATTGAGAACTCTAACTGCTGATATATCTCTTGTCCTGTCCCATAATTCAGTTAAAACTAACAGAATTATGATCACTCCCACCAAAATTCTCCCCCACTGTCACTCCTCCACCTGTCCATCTTCATTTCCTAAAACAATGTCTAAAACCGCACCCTCTCTTGTTGGACTTGTTACATCCTGGTCAAAAACGTTCTCCTGAATGCACCTCAAGATTTCTGCTCCCTCAATTCTTTTCATACTAAAATTATCCCAGTTAATATTGGGGTAATGAAAATCCCCTACTATTACTGCCCTATTGTTCTTGCACTTCATAGAGTCTTGCCTACATATCCGATCTTCTATCTCCCTCTAACTATTTGGCTGTCGGGATCACACTCCCAACAGTGTGATTGTCCCTTTCTGGTTCCTTAGCTCAATCCATATGGTCTCATTTGATGAACCTTCCAACATATCATCCCTCCTCACAGCTGCAATAGATTCCATGACCGAAATTGCCACTTCCCCTCCTTTCTTATCCCCCTCCCTATCGTGTCTGAAAACCCTGTAACCAGGAACGTTGAGCTGCCATTCCTGTCCCTCCTTAAGCCATGTTTCTGTAATAGCTATGATATCATACTGCTACCTGTCTATCTGTGCCCTCAGCTCATCTACTTTATTTGCTATACTCCTTGCATTGAAATAGATACCCTTGAGCACTGCCAACCTCTTTTAAAAATGAATTCTAACCCTCTTTTCCTCTGTCTCCTGGACTCATCCATTAATTTTCTGCCTTCTATTTTCATTTCAGGTTTTGTCCCTACTGATTCTACACTCAGGTCCCCATCCCCCTGCAAAACTAGTTTCAACCCTCCCCGACAGCACTAGCAAAACGTTCTGCAAGTAACCCTGTCCCGGCTCCGATCAGGTGCAACCAGTCCGGCCTGTACAGGTCCCATCTAATCCAAAGCTGGTCCCAATGTCCCAGGAATCTGAAGCCCTCCCTCCTGCACCATCTTCCCAGCCACACATTCATCTGTCTTAGATTTCTATTTCTATACTCAGTTGTGCATGGCACTGGGAGCAATCCAGAAGTTACCACTTTGAGGTCCTGCTGGCCTATTTCTTCCCTCGCTCCATAAATTCTGACTGCAGGACGACATTCCTCTTTCTACCTTTGTCGCTGGTTCCGATGTGGACCATGACAGCTGGCTGTTCCCCTTCTCCTTCAAGATGCTCTGCAGTCGCTCAATGACATCCTTGTCCCTGGAACCAGACAAGCATGACACCATCCTCGATTCACGTCTGTGGCCACATAAACGCCTGCCTGTTCCCCTGACTATTGATCACTATGGCTCTTCCAGTCATCCCTCGACCCCGCTCTGCAGCTCAGCCACCCGTGTTGACACGGACTTGGCTCTGGCTGCACTCCCCAGGTGAAGCATCACTTTCCTCAGTAGTCTGAACTGAATACCTGTTGGAGAGTGAGATGCACTCAAGGGTTTGCAGCACTACCTGCCTGATTCTTTTTGACTGTCTGGGGATCACCCATTCCCTCTCTCCCTGCATAATTTTCAGCTGTTGGGTGACCACATCAAAAACATGCTAAAGCTGAATAAACTGGTGTATTAGAAGGAAGAATGTGCAGCGTTGATGGAAGAAGACAGGGAATGGGAGTAGGTGAATTGCTCATTCGGAGAGGCGATGCAGAGACGTCGGACTGAATAGTTCCTTTTGTGCTGTAATAACACTGTGATGGGGCGTCTCAGATGGGTGTAATGGTGGAGAATGGGGGATCCGTGGTTGGAAAGGGAAGTTGTCCTATGGGAACCGGAATCTTAGCAGGGACTCTCCGACAGCCTGTCAGGCTCGAAGGCATCCAGGAAGTAACCTCCCTGCCTCCTCCTCCTCCTGAGGTAGCCTGCGGATTCCTGGTGCCAATGCCTGTGTCCTCACGATGGCGATGATATGAAGGGTGCGGCAGAACACCATGAACTTGGACACCTGCTCCAGCGTGTACTGGAGGGCTCTCCCCGTGCGGTTCAGACATCGGAAGCATTGCTTCATCACACCGATGGTCTGTCCCACCATGTTCCTGGTGACTCCATTGCTCACGTTATACACATGTTAATTGTGTGAGGTTGGTTGGCGGTGGGAGGTGGTTTTGGGGTGTAGAGACACGAGCTGTGTCTAGAGGGGGTTTTCTTTGTCTCCGAGGAGTCGCATTCTGGTTCTGCATGGAGACCCGCAGTGTTGGGACCGGCTGACTGCTTCAGAATGAAGGTATGGTGGCTGCTGCCAGGATAGAGGACATTCACCAACATGATGGACTGGGCATGCTCACACACCAACTATACATTAATGGAGTGAGAGTTCTTTCAGTTCCTGTACCTCTCCCCGTTGACATGGGGGCCCCTCAGAGCCACGGACACCATCAGGATTCCCGCTATCCTGACAAAGCCATGGGATCTCACATCCTGCTTCTCCATGCTGAGGGAGAAAATGATGACAAAGATGGCCACCCTCACCTCCCAGAATTAAAAATGGACAATACACAGGCCTAGTAACTACTGGTCAGTTAGTTTGACACCAGTTGTGGGAAAGGTTTTAGAAACAATAATCAGGGGAAAAGGACGACACACACTTGGAGAGGTTTGAGTTAATTAAGGATTGTCAGCACGGATTTCCAAAAGGCAGATTATGCCTGATTGAGCTAATTGAAATAACAAAGAACAAAGAAAATTACAGCACAGGAACAGGCCCTTCGGCCCTCCAAGCCTACGCCGATCCAAATCCTCTATCTAAACCTGTCGCCTATTTTATAAGGGTCTGTATCTCTTTACTTCCTGCCCATTCATGTATCTATCTAGATACATTTTAAAAGACGCTATCGTGCCAACATCTACCACCTCCGCTGGCAACACGTTCCAGGCACCCACCACCCTCTGCGTAAAGAACTTTCCACGCATATCCGCCCTAAACTTTTCCCCTTTCTCTTTGAACTCGTGTCCCCTAGTAATTGAATCCCCCACTCTGGGAAAAAGCTTCTTGCTATCCTACCTGTCTACACCTCTCATGATTTTGTACACCTCAATCAGGTCCCCCCTCAACCTCCGTCTTTCTAATGAAAATAATCCTAATCTACTCAACCTCTCTTCATAGCTAGCGCCCTCCATACCAGGCAACATCCTGGTGAACCTCCTCTGCACCCTCTGCAAAGCATCCACATCCTTTTGGTAATGTGGCGACCAGAACTGCACGCAGTATTCCAAATGTGGCCGAACCAAAGTCCTATACAACTGTAACATGACCTGCCAACTCTTGTACTCAATACCCCGTGCGATGAAGGAAAGCATGCCGTATGCCTTCTTGACCACTCTATTTACCTGCGTTGCCACCTTCAGGAAACAATGGACCTGAACACCCAAATCTCTCTGTACATCAATTTTCCCCAGGACTTTTCCATTTACTGTATAGTTCACTCTTGAATTGGATCTTCCAAAAGGCATCACCTCGCATTTGCCCTGATTGAACTCCATCTGCCATTTCTCTGCCCAACTCTCCAGTCTATCTATATTCTGCTGTATTCTCTGACAGTCCCCTTCACTATCTGCTACTCCACCAATCTTAGTGTCGTCTGCAAACTTGCTAATCAGACCACCTATACTTTCCTCCAAATCAGTTATGTATATCACAAACAACAGTGGTCCCAGCACAGATCCCTGTGGAACACCACTGGTCACACGTCTCCATTTTGATGATCAGAGAAGGTTGATGAAGGATATGTGGTGGATGTTGTCTACATGGATTTTATGAAAGTATTTGATGGAGAACCAAACAAAAGTTTGGTTAACAAAATTGAAGCTCGTGGAATAGCATCCAATTGGATCAAAAATTGTGCAAAGGACAGCAAAAAGAGAAATGTGTTAAATGGTTGTTTTTCAGACTGGAGGATGGTAGACAGTGATTTTCCCCAAGGGTCAGTGTTAGGACCACAGTTCCAGAGACACTGTAACTACAGTCCCCACACCTCGTACAGAGTTGAGTCACCAAATCCTCTGTCCTCCCTGCATGTCTGCAGCAGCTCACAACGCAACCTCTAGAAACCCATCCACAACACATGCACTGACTTTACAATAGCAGAAGTAAGTCAAAATCCCCTCACCTGCAGGTTGGATGCCTGGTCCTTTTTAATAACACTAGAGGGAATTCATTGTGATGCTAAATGTATTTTCAGCTGACAGTGACTAACACAAGCAGTCAGTGGTCATGCCGAGACCTGATTTCAAAGACGTACTCAAAGCTGTCTGGTTGGGACATTGAAGTCACATTCAAAACTATCCTCACATGACTATCACAAGCATAGTATGACTCGCTGGAGCCCTGTCCAGCATGGGGCATTGTGCTGACCATACTAGAGCCCTGTCCAGCATGAGGCACTGGGCTGACCATACTAGAGCCCTGTCCAGTATGGGGCACTGTGCTGACCATACTAGAGCCCTGTCCAGCATGGGGCATTGTGCTGACCACTCTAGAGCCATGTCCAGCATGGGGCATTGTGCTGACCATACTTGAGCCCTGTCCAACATGGGACATTGTGCTGATAATACTAGAGCCCTGTCCAGCATGGGGCACAGGGCTGACCATACTAGAGCCCTGTCCAGCATGGGGCACTGTGCTGACCATACTAGAGCCCTGTCCAGAATGGGGCATTGTGCTGACCATACTAGAGCTCTGTCCAGCATGGGGCATTGTGCTGACCACACTAGAGCCCTGTCCAGCATGGGCACTGTGCTGACCATACTTGAGCCCTGTCCAGCATGGGGCATTGTGCAGACCACTCTAGAGCCCTGTCCAGCATGGGGCATTGTGCTGACCATACTAGAGCTCTGTCCAGCATGGGGCATTGAGCTGGCCATACTAGAGCCCTGTCCAGCATGGGGCATTGTGCTGACCATACTAGAGCCCTGTCCAGCATGGGGCACTGTGCTGACCATACGAGAGCCCTGTCCAGCATGGGGCATTGTGCTGACCATACTAGAGCCCTGTCCAGCATGGGGCATTGTGCTGACCATACTAGAGCCCTGTCCAGCATGGGGCACTGTGCTGACCATACTAGAGCCCTGTCCAGCATGGGGCATTGTGCTGACCATACCAGAGCTCAGTCCAGCATGGGGCATTGTGCTGACCATACTTGAGCCGTGTCCAGCATGGGGCACTGTGCTGACCATACTAGAGCCCTGTCCAGCATGGGGCATTGTGCTGACCATACTAGAGCTCTGTCCAGCATGGGGCATTGAGCTGGCCATACTAGAGCCCTGTCCAGCATGGGGCATTGTGCTGACCATACTAGAGCCCTGTCCAGCATGGGGCACTGTGCTGACCATACGAGACCCCTGTCCAGCATGGGGCATTGTGCTGACCATACTAGAGCCCTGTCCAGCATGGGGCATTGTGCTGACCATACTAGAGCCCAGTCCAGCATGGGGCACTGTGCTGACCATATTAGAGCCCTGTCCAGCATGGGGCATTGTGCTGACCATACCAGAGCTCAGTCCAGCATGGGGCATGTGCTGACCATACTGGAGCTCTGTCCAGCATGGGGCATTGTGCTGACCATACTAGAGCCCTGTCCAGCATGGGGCATTGTGCTGACTATACTAGAGCCCTGTCCAGCATGGGGCATTGTGCTGATAATACTAGAGCCCTGTCCAACATGGGGCATTGAGCTGACCACACTAGAGCCCTGTCCAGCATGGGGCACTGTGCTGACCACTCTAGAGCCCTGTCCAGCATGAGGCACTGTGCTGACCATACTAGAGCTCTGTCCAGCATGGGGCATTGTGCTGACCATACTAGAGCCCTGTCCAGCATGGGGCATTGAGCTGGCCATACTAGAGCCCTGTGCAGCATGGGGCATTGTGCTGACGATACTAGAGCCCTGTCCAGCATGGGGCACTGTGCTGACCACACTAGAGCCCTGACCAGCATGAGGCACTGTGCTGACCACACTAGGGCCCTGTCCAGCATGGAGCATTGTGCTGACCATACGAGAGCCCTGTCCAGCATGGGGAACTGTGCTGACCATACTAGAGCCCTGTCCAGCATGGGGCATTGTGCTGACCATACTGGAGCCCTGTTCAGCATGGGGCATTGTGCTGACCATACTGGAGCCCAGTCCAGCATGGGGCATTGTGCTGACCATACTAGAGCCCTGACCAGCATGAGGCACTGTGCTCACCACACTAGGGCCCTGTCCAGCATGGAGCATTGTGCTGACCATACTAGAGCCCTGTTCAGCATGGGGCATTGTGCTGGCCATACTAGAGCCCTGTGCAGCATGGGGCATTGTGCTGACCATACTAGAGCCCTGTCCAGCATGGGGCACTGTGCTGACCATACTAGAGCATTGTCCACCATTGGGCACTGCGCTGACCACACAAGTGTACTGCCCACCATGGGACACTGTGCTGACCACACTAGAAGTGGCCGGCTGTGTGGTTCGCATCATTTTATGGGTCCCATCTTCTGTGCCCTCAGCACCAGTGAGTAGAGTTGAAAATCGTGGCTAGGAACAGATACAGAGAGAAAGAAATTCACTTTAAAAAGAGAATTGAGAAAAGATTGAAGGCATATTATTTGCAGAAATATGGGAAATGCACAGGAGAATGGGACTAATGGAGTGTTGAGGCCATGGAGGGATTCAGACTCAAGAATGAGAATATTAAAATTAAGGTGCTGCCAGACCGGGAGCCAATGTAGATCAGTGAGCACAGGGGTGATGGGTGATCGGGATTTGGTGTGAGTTAGGATACAGGCATCAGAGTTCTGGATGGGCTGTGGTTTATGGAGGTTTATAACTGGGAGGGTGACCAGGAGAGATTCGGAATCGTCAAGTGTGGATTTAACAAAGGCACATATGAGGGTTGATGCAGCAGATGGGCTGAGGCAGAAGTGGAGACGGGTGATATTACTCAGGTGGTAGTAGACAGGGTTGGTGATGGAGAGAATTTGGAGATGAACTCAAGTAAGGTAAAAATAGAACACAGAGGTTGTAAACTGTCTGGTTCAGCCTCAGGATCGGGTATGTGGTTCACAGATAGGGGATGGAGTTTGTGATGGAGACCAATGGACCAATGACACTGTCTTCTCTCTTCCCACAATTTACGTTCCAGAACAGTATTTCAGTAAACAGGGTTTACAGATCTCCTAGCTGGAAATAGAGACAGAATCAGCAGCAAAGAGGAGAGAGTAAATTACCAGAACTGAAATACTGTTAGCAGTGGTTTATACAGCTGATTTCTGGAGATAGAGATTCAGCAGAAATAACAAAAGCAGCAAGGAGGGCAGAGAAAATTACAGGAGCAGTAATTCAGTTAAACATGGTTAATCAAGGTAATTACTGGAGATATTCACCGGGATTAACAACAGCAGCAAGGAGGGTAGAGTAAATTACAGGAATATAATACAGTTAAACATGGTTAATCAAGGTAATTACTGGAGATATTCACCGGGATTAACAACAGCAGCAAGGAGGGTAGAGTAAATTACAGGAATATAATGCAGTTAAACATGGTTTACAGAATAAATACCTGGAAACAGATACTAACCAGGGACACCAACAAGACCGAGGATGGGATAATAAATGTATTGAGCAATCCGAAGTGCGAGGTAGATGCGAAAGTCTAATGAGAACCGATCATAATGTGTAGAAAGATCGTGAAGTTCTGAGGATAAACTCTTGCTCATTGTTGTAACATTCCAATCTATTGTTCTCAGATTCTGACCCATTGTTCTCAGATTCTGACCCATTGTTCTCAGATTCTGTCCCATTGTTCTCAGATTCTGACCCATTGTTCTCAGATTCTGACCCATTGTTCTCAGATTCTGATCTATCCTCTCCCTCTCTCTGGAGCCGCTGATCCCTGTGAGTGCCGGGCGTGATGCTCCCGCTGACAGTATGGGATAACACATCGAAAGGAGTCCCATATTAATAGGAGAGGGAAACCCTCCTGTGACACAATCAGGGTCCATGGAGACTGACATTAATTACAGTCACTGAACAAACAGTTTCAGTTAACACCTTTCAATCCAACACCTTTTTGTACCACAATAAACTGGAACTCTTACCCAGTCTGAATGGATGTTTTGGGGTTTCTGAGGGAAGGAATGATGGAAATAGCAGAGGCACTGGCCAGAATCTTCCAATCCTCATTGGATATGGGTGTGATGACAGAGGATTGGAGGATTGTAAATCTTACATCCTGTTTAAAAAAGGAGATATGCGATAAATGCTGTAATTACTGACTAGTCAGACTAGTGTCACGACTGGGGACATTTGTAGACGTGACAACCCAAGAGAAAAATACTTGTTGCTTGTAAAAACATTGGATAGTAAATGGTTAGCAACCTCGATATGCTAAAGACTATTGATGTCTGGCAAACAACAACAACAACAACAATTTATATTTAGATATTGCCTTTAATGTTATAAAAAATCCCAAGGTGCTTCACAGGAGCATTATGAAGCAAAGTGCGAACTGAGATACAACAGGAGATATTAGGTCAAAGGACCAACAGCTTAGCCAAAGAGGAAGGTTTCAAGGAATGTCTTAAAGGAGGAAAGTGAGATGGAGAGGTGCAGAGGCGGAGATGTGTATGGAGGATACTGCAGTTTGGGCCCCGGCAGCTGAAGGCACGGTCGCCAGTGGTGCAGTGATTAAAATAACGGATGTAAATGAGGCCAGAATTAGAGGAGCACAGATGTCTCGATGGGTTCTGGAGCTGGAGGAGATTACAGAGATAGGGAGGGGCGAGGCCATTGAGAGATATGACAACAAGGATGAGAATTTTAAAATCAAGATATTGCTTGATTGGGAGCCAATGTCGGTCAGTGTCATATAAACGGGACTTGGTGTGAGCTAAGACATGGGTAGCAGAGTTTTGGATGACCTCATGTTTACAGAGAGTAGATGTGGGAGATCAGCCAGGAGTGAGTTGGAATAGTCACATCGAGAGGTGACGAAGGCATGAATGAGGTTTCAGCAGCAGATGGGCTGAGACAGGGGTGAAGTCAGGCGATGTTACTGAGGTGGCAATGGGCGGTTGTAATTCTACCCTGAAAATGAGGTTAAAGCTCATGTTGTGATGAAATGTGACACCAAGGATGTAAACATATTGTCTCAATCTCAGACTGTCACCAGGAAGAGGGATGGAATCAATAGCAAGGGAACAGAGTTGGAGTGGGGAGTTAAAACAATGGCTTCAGTCTTCCCAATATTTAATTGGAGGAAATTTCTGCTCATCCAGTACTGGGTGTCGGATAATCAGTCTGATAATTTAACAACAGTGGAGGAGTGGAGAGAGGTGGTGGTGAGGTAAACTTGATGGAATTATTTGATAAAACAATGGAGAGGGTTGATGAGGGTGGTGTGATTGAAGTTATACATATGGACTTTCAAAAGGTGTTTGATCAAGTGACATTCAATAGACAGCTTAGGAAAACTGAACACTATGGATTAAACGTACAGTGACAGTGTGGATATAACATTGGCTAAGGAACAGTAAACAGAGAGAAGTGGTGAAAGGTTGTTGTTCAGACTCAATGGGAGTATACAGTGGTGTTCCCCTGGGCTCAATATTAGGACCACTGCTCTTTTTGCTCTTGGAAACCCAGGGTGGGTAGGGCAGAGGCCATTCCTCCTCTTTCTTTCCAGAGCTTTCACTCTCTCTGCAGCTTCTGCTCCATTTGTTGATCATGTTACAGACGCAGAGACACTGTAACTACAGTCCCCATTCATCGTACAGAGTTGTGTCACCAAGTCCTCTCTCCTCCCTGAATGTCTGCAGCAGCTCATAACACAACCTCCAGAAAACCATCCACAGCACCTCCACTAACTTTGTAATAACAGAAGTGTGTCAAAAGCCCCTCAGCTGCAAGTTGGACGCCTGGTCCTTTTAACTAACACTAGAGGGGGATCCTCGTGCTGCTGAATGTATGTTCAGCTGAGAGTGACTAACACAGGTGGTCAGTATACATGCAAGGACCAAGTATCAAAGACGTACATCAAAGTTGCTGAAATGGCTGATCGACTTCATATTCAGACCTCTCCTCACACTACAGACACACACACGTTACACCGACACGAGCACCCCGGCCAGACTGGGTGTCCTGTACAATGTGCTGGATGTGACCGGCAGTGCAGCTCACACCATTTTATGGATCCAAGCTTCCACGGCATGAGTGCAGCAGGAGAGATGAAATGTGTGGTCAGGAAAACCACACTGTGGCTGTCTGGATACAAAATTGTCTGGCCCATAGAAGACAGAGGGTGTTAGTAGATGGAAAGTATTCAGCATGGAGCTCGGTGACCAGTGGTGTTCTGCAGGGATCTGTTCTGGGACCTCTGCTCTTTGTGATTTTTATAAATGACTTGGATGAGGAAGTGGAAGGCTGGGTTAGCAAGTTTGCCGATGACACGAAGGTTGCTAGAGTTGTGGATAGTGTGGAAGGCTGTTGTAGGTTGCAACGGGACATTGACAGGATGCAGAGCTGGGCTGAGAAGTGGCAGATGGAGTTCAACCTGGAAAAGTGTGAAGTGATTCATTTTGGTAGGTCGAATTTAAATGCAGAATACAGGCTTAAAGACAGGGTTTTTGGTAGTGTGGAGGAACAGAGGGATCTTGGGGTCCATGTCCAGAGATCGCTCAAAGTTGCCACCCAAGTTGATAGGGTTGTTAAGAAGGCGTATGGTGTGTTGGCTTTCATTAACAGGGGGATTGAGTTTAAGGGCTGCGAGGTTATGCTGCAGCTCTATAAGGCACTGGTTCGACCACACTTGGAATATTGTGTTCAGTTCTGGTCGCCTCATTATAGGAAGGGTATGGAAGCTTTAGAGAGGGTGCAGAGGAGATTTACCAGGATGCTGCCTGGACTGGAGGGCATGTCTTATGAAGAAAGATTGAGGGAGCTAGGGCTTTTCTCATTGGAGCGAAGAAGGATGAGAGGTGACTTGATAGAGGGGTACAAGATGATGAGAGGCATAGATAGAGTGGATAGCCAGAGATTTTTCCCAGGTGGAAAGGGCTATCACTAGTGGGCATAATTTTAAGGTGACTGGAGGAAGGTTTCAGGGAGATGTCAGAGGTAGGTTCTTTACACAGAGAGTGGTGGGTGCGTGGAATCCGCTGCCAGTGGTGGTAGTAGAAGCAGATACATTAGGGAAATTTAAGCGACTCTTGGATAGGTACATGGGTGATAGGAGAATGAAGGGTAGGTAGTTAGTTTGATCTTAGAGTAGGTTAAAGGTTCGGCACAACATCGTGGGCCGAAGGGCCTGTACTGTGCTGTACTGTTCTATGCTCTATGTTCTATGTTATATGAAGAGTGACAGAGGGAAAGAAACTCACTTTTAAGCGGGAATTGGAAAAAAAGATTTTTAAGATGAACAAGTTTCAGGAACATTGGAAATGAACAGGGGATTGGGATAATCAGAGGGGTGAGGACATGGAGGGATTTGATCACATGAGTGAGAATATTAAAATTGAGGTGTTACTGGACCAAGAGCCAATGTAGGTCAGTGAGCACAGGGATGTTGGGTGAACAGAATTTGGTGTAAATTAGAAGATGGCAGCAGAGTTTTGGATGACCACAGGTTACAGAGAGTAGGATGTGGGAGACCAGCCAGGAGTGTGTTGGAATAGTCAAGTCTCGAGATAAAAAAGGCATGGATGAGGTTTTTAGCAGCAGATGAATTGAGCTCTCTCTCTCTCGTTCTTTCTCTCTCTGTCGGCCTCATTTGCTCTGTCCCACACTCAGAATCTTATAAGTTTCAATCAAGTCGCCTCTTACTCTTCTAAACTCCAGCTGACATAAGCCTAGCCTGTCCAGCCTTTCCTCATTAGAGAACACCCCCATTCCAGGCATTAGTCTAGTAAACCATCTCTGAACTGCTTCGAATGCATTTCCACCTGTCCTTAAATGAGGAGACCAATACTGTACACAGTATTCCAGAAGTGGTCTCCCTATAAAACTGAAACATAACCTCCCTACATTTGTATTCAATTCCTCCTGCAATAGCCAATAACATTCTATTAGTTTTCCTAATGACTTGCAATACCTACATATTAACCTTTTACAATTCATGCACAAGGACTCTCAGTTCCCCCTGGATGGTAGAGCTCTGAAATCTCTCACCATTGTGATTATATGCTTAATTTTTATTCTTCCTGCCAAAATGGACAATTTCATATTTTCCCACATTATACTCCATTTACCAGATCTTTGCCCAATCACTCAATCTATCTACCCCTTTGTGGTTCACTTGTGTCCACGTCACAACATACTGTCTGACCGACGTTTCTGTCATCAGCAAATTTAGCAAACATACCTTTGGCCCCTTCATCCAAGTGATTTATGTAAATTGTAAAGAGCTAAGGTACCCGCACTGATCCCTGTGACACACCACTCGTTACATCTTGCCAAACAGAAAATGATCCATTTAAGCCTACTCTCTGTTTCCTGTTAGCTAGCCAATCTTCTATCCAAGCCAATAGGTTGCCCCCTACACCATGAGCTTTTATATTCCGCAATGAACTTTGATGTGGCACATTATGAAATCCCTTCTGGAAATCTAAGTATAGTACATCCACCAGTTCCCCTTTATCCACAGCACCTGTTACTTCTTCAAAGAACTTCAATAAATTGGTTAAACATGGTTTCCGTTTCACAAAAGCATGTTGACTCTGCCTGATCACCTTGAATTATTCTGTGTGTCCTGCTATAACGTCTTTACTAATAGCTTCTTACATTTGATCCATAGCCAGAAAGCCTTTCTCACCTGCCACAGGCCGTATGTCCACTATGTCTATTCTGATTCTGTGCTGTATTTGAACTGTTACTCCTCAATAAACTGCTTGTGACCCTTCGATCTCCTTTTGGTTAATCTGTGACCCTGGATCAGATCTTACATTGGTGTAGGAGAGGGAACACAGCTCATGTCAAAGTCCTGCCTCCCTTTTATATGATCCTGCATAATGGACAGGGGCTACTGGGCAGTAATGTGCTCAAAGGTTATCAGCAGTAATTGATTATCGCTATATTTGTATATTGTAGAACATTAAAACATACCCCTACTGTGGTGTCCAGTGTAACCTCAATATTCATGATTAAAATATCAGAGGAGTGGGAACCAGACAGCTCTGATCACCCTGAGGTACAGGCGATTCTCGAGTCCGTGTCGAGTGTATCCACAACCCATAAAGATAACTGTGCAAACATGAGCAGACCCGAAGAAATTAACTGACCATTGCATGATCCATGAAGCAGTATTCTTACCGAGCTGAGATTATGTCATGCATTCCAGACAATATCATGTCATTGTTATACCAGGGTGTAGTTCACGAAGCCATGTTCCCTTCTAACTGCCCGATTTTACTGGTTGGAAAGCCGGATGGCAGCTGGTGACTGACTGTTGACCACCACAAACTCAATTCAGTCAACCCTGCGTGAACCCGGTTGTCTGATAGACACCCACCCTACTCTCCCGGATTCTCAGTGGCAGGGCTGTCTTCTCTACCCTGGATATCTCTAATGTTTATTGGAGTATCCCAGTAAAACTAGAGAAACAAATTAAATTCACATTCACTTCTGAGGACCAGAGGTACTCCTGGACATGTCTGTCACAAGGGGTTCCACAATAACCCCACTATTTTCAACAAACGTGTAGCCGGGTCCCTTCTGAGCTTTTCACAATCTTCCTGCTCGCTGCAATATGTCGATGATCTTCTCATCACCGTGTCCACACATTTAACCCTTTTACAGGAACTACTGCAGTGACTTTGGGAGCTGGACTAAAAGAACATCCACGTAAGGCCCAACTGGTGCAAGACCGTGTCACCTTTCTACGTGCCCAGATCAGATCATCCTGCATCAGCCCACACCAGCGTCAGGCCGAGACCATCCAGTGTCTACCCCTGTTCACCTCAAAGTCCTACCCTGTGTCCTATCCTCAGGCTGGTGGGGTATCAGTGGACCCTCATCCAGTATCTACCCCTGTCCACCACAAAGTCCTGCCCTGTGTCCTATCCTCAGGCTGGTGGGGTATCAGTGGACCCTCATCCAGTATCTACCCCTGTCCACCTCAAAGACTACCCTGTGTCCTATCCTCAGGCTGGCAGGGTATCAGTGGACCCTCATCCCTCGATTTGCAGAGACTGTGACTCCTCTTTATGAACTAACTAATGGTGATGATGACCAGATTTAACCTGGTTGGACTGAAGAGAGCATAGAAGCAGCAACACAATTGAAGAAATCTGTCGCCCAGGCAACGTGTCTTATCTCACCTAACCCTGACAAGACTTTCAACATGGAGGTGGTGGACACAGTGAAAAGCCTGACTGCTGTCCTATGTAGAGAAAACGAGGAGAAATTACTCCCCATTGTGAATGACTCCAGAATTGTCAGTGGGACTGAACTGATTTATTCTGTTTGTGAAGGACATTTGTTAACCACGTTCTGGGGCATCAAACATTTCACTTACATCACGGGGTTCTCCAGGGTGATACTGCCCAGTCCATTATAAACTTTCCCAGTATAGGGCGGCACAGTGGTGCAGTGGTTGGCACCGCAGCCTCACAGCTCCAGTGACCCGGGTTCAATTCTAGGTACTGCCTGTGTGGAGTTTGCCAGTTCTCCCTGTGTTTGCGTGGGTTTCCTCCGGGTGCTCCGGTTTCTACCCACATGCCAAAGACTTGCAGGTTGATCGGTAAATTGGCCATTAGCAATTGCCCGTAGTATAGGTAGGTGGTAAGGAAACATAGGGACAGGTGGGGATGTGGTAGGAATATGGAATTAGTGTAGGATTAGTATAAACGGGTGGTTGATGGTCCGCACAGACTCGGTGGGCCGAAGGGCCTGTTTCAGTGCTGTATCTCTAAACTAAACTAAAAGTAGTAATAGTATTCCCCTGTCAGAGAGTCGTAGAGTCATAGTCATTTCAGCACAGAATTAGGCCATTCTGCTCATCGAGTCCATGCCAGCTCTTTGTCGATAAATCCAGCCAGTCTCATTCCCCAGCTCTGACTCCATATTCCTGCAAGTTTATTTACATCAAGTGTTCATCCAATATACTTTTGAAATAATTCACCTTCTCTGCTTCCACCACCCTCGGAGGCAATGATTTCCAGGCCATTACTACTCGTTGTGTAAAAATGTTGTTCATCACATCCCCCTTAACTCTTGCCCTCAATCTTAACTCTAGTCATTGTACCATAAGCTAATGGGAACATCTTTTCCTGTCTATCTTATCCAAACAGGTCATCATCTTGTATACATGTATCAAATCTCCCCTCAATCTCCTTTACTCCAAGGAAGACAATCCCAGCTTTTACAGACTATATTGTACTGAAAATCCTCCATCTCTGGAACCATTAAAGTAACCCTCCGCTACACCCTGTCAATGACCCTCACATCCTTCCTAAAGTGTGGTGAACAGAACTGGATGCAGTACTCCACTTGGGGCCTAACCAGAGCTTCATAAAGTTACAGCATAACTTTCCTTCTTCTGAACTCACCACCTCTATCTATGAAGCCCAAGATCCCATATGCTTTACTGACGACTCTCTCAATATATCCTGCAACCTTCAGGGATCTATGTGCATGAACCCCATGTCCCTTTGTCTCTGCACACTCTTTCGAACTTTACCATTAAGTGTATATTGCCTCTCCCTGTTACTTCTGATAAAATGCATCACTTGACACTTGACTGTATTAAATTCCATTTGCCTCTCGTCTGCCCATTCTGCTAGCCTATCTATGTCCTCTTACATCGATTGGTATCAACCTCAATGCTGCCCCGCCTCCAAGTTTGGTATCACCTGCAAATTTTGAAATGTTTCTCTGTAAGCCATTATCCAAATCATTTACACATATCAGAATAAAACAGTGTTCCTAGCACGAACCCTTGGGGAACACAACTGTCTATTTTTCTCCAGTTTGAATAACAACTATTTACTGCAACTCACTGTTTTCTGTCATTAAGTCAGTTTTATATCCAAGCTGACACTGACCCTCCTTTTCCATCAGCATCAATTAACTGTCCAATTCTCACAAACAGATTGTGAAATAAAGTACAAATTCAGCTGAAAATTAAGTGAAATGCTAAATGTAAAATTAACAAATTGTTGGAAAGAGATCGACTCTTAGATCACTTAAAATTCAATCTCTCGATAACTTTACTGCATTTAGTACTCTGTCCAAGCAGGACTCCCTAAAACTGGACTCAGTGCAGCTTATTGCATTTAGGGTTTGGGGAGAGAATTCAAAAGCTTAGGGATGAGACCAGAAAGTGCTGGAAATACTCAGCAGGTCTGGCAACATCTGTGTAGAGAGAAACAGAGTTAATGTTTCCGGTCTCTGACCCTTCATCAGAACTGGTAAACGTTTTGAATGTAACAGTCTGTAATTTAATCTATCCCCTCTCTGTCCCATCACAGTCCTTCCTTCTTGTTCTTCTTCCCCCTTCCCCTCTTTCACTTGCTCAAAGACTGTTACATTTCTAACGTTTACCAGTTCTGATGAAGGGGCACAGATCTGAAACATTAACTCTGTTTCTCTCTGCACAGATGCTGCCAGACCTGCTGAGTATTTCCAGTGTTCAGCATCCGCAATATTTTGCTTTTATTTTAGTGTTTAATTCACTGACATTTATCTTCCAGGAATTACTCCCTGGAAGTTCTGCTCTACTCTTCCCGAGCGTAGGGCCTCGGCAGCTGAAGGCAGGACCACCAATGGTAGAGCAATTAAACTCGTAGATGCTCAAGAGGCCAGAAATAGATGAGTGCAGATATCTCGGAGGGTTGTCGGGCTGGAGGAGATTACACAGATAAGGAGTAGTGAGATAATGAAGGATTTGAAAAGAAGGCTGAGACTTTTAAAATTGAGGTGTTGCTGACCAGGAGCCAATGTAGGTCAGTGAGTACAGGGGGTAATGGGTGAACAGGACTTGGTGTGAGTTAGGACATGGGCAGCAGTGCATTGGACCACCTCAGGGTTATGGAGAGTAGAATGTGGGAGACCAGCCAGGAGTGTGTTGGACTAGTCGAGTCTACAGGTAACACAGGCAAGGGGGACTGTTTCATCAGCAGAAGAGCTGAGAGAGGGGCAAAGTTGGGTGATGATACGGAAGTGTAAGTAGGCTGTTTTAGTAATATTTAGCAGGAAGCTCGTCGCAGCGTCAACTATGAAACCAGGTTGTGAACAGTTTGCTTTAGTTTCAGACAGTTGCCAAGGAGAGAGATCCAGTCTGTAGCTAGGAAACTTTTGACGTGGGGTTTGAAAACAACGGCAGCAGTCTTCCTAATATTTAATTGGCATGGCAGATATGTGAGGAGATACATTGTCAGAAGATTTGATATATATTATCCGATCATGGGATGTGGGTGTCGTTGACTAGGGCAGCATTTATTGCCCATCCATAATTGCCCTTGAGAAGGTGATGGTGAGCTGCATGCAAAGAACAAAGAACAAAGAAAATTACAGCACAGGAACAGGCCCTTCGGCCCTCCAAGCCTACGCCGATCCAAATCCTCTATCTAATCCTGTCGCCTATTTTCTAAGGGTCTGTATCTCTTTACTTCCTGCCCATTCATGTATCTGTCTAGATACATCTGAAAAGACGCTATCGTGCCCGAGTCTACCACCTCCACTGGCAATGCGTTCCAGGCACCCACCACCCTCTGCATAAAGAACTTTCCACGCATATCCCCCCTAAACTTACCCCTCTCACTTTGAACTCGTGTCCCCTTGTAATTGAATCCCCCACTCTGGGAAAAAGCTTCTTGCTATCCACCCTGTCTCTCCCTCTCATGATTCTGTACACCTCAATCAGGTCCCCCCTCAACCTCCGTCTTTCTAATGAAAATAATCCTAATCTACTCAACCTCTCTTCATAGCTAGCGCCCTCCAGACCAGGCAACATCCTGGTGAACCTCCTCTGCACCCTCTCCAAAGCATCCACATCCTTTTGGTAATGTGGCGACCAGAACTGCACGCAGTATTCCAAATGTGGCCGAACCAAAGTCCTATACAGCTGTAACATGACCTGCCAACTCTTGTACTCAATACCCCGTCCGATGAAGGAAAGCATGCCGTATGCCTTCTTGACCACTCTATTGACCTGCGTTGCCACCTTCAGGGAACAATGGACCTGAACACCCAAATCTCTCTGTACATCAATTTTCCCCAGGACTTTTCCATTTACTGTATAGTTCACTCTTGAATTGGATGTTCCAAAATGCATCACCTCGCATTTGCCCTGATTGAACTCCATCTGCCATTTATCTGCCCAACTCACCAGTCTATCTATATTCTGCTGTATTCTCTGACAGTCCCCTTCACTATCTGCTACTCCACCAATCTTAGTGTCGTCTGCAAACTTGCTAATCAGACCACCTATACTTTCCTCCAAATCATTTATGTATATCACAAACAACAGTGGTCCCAGCACGGATCCCTGTGGAACACCACTGGTCACACGTCTCCATTTTGAGAAACTCCCTTCCACTGCTACTCTCTGTCTCCTGTTGCCCAGCCAGTTCTTTATCCATCTAGCTAGTACACCCTGGGCACCATGCGACTTCACTTTCTCCATCAGCCTACCATGGGGAACCTTATCAAACGCCTTACTGATGTCCATGTATATGACATCTACAGCCCTTCCCTCATCCATCAACTTTGTCACTTCCTCAAAGAATTCTATTAAGTTGGTAAGACATGACCTTCCCTGCACAAAACCATGTTGCCTATCACTGATAAGCCCATTTTCTTCCGGATGAATGACCAGGGATAATACAAGCTGAATGGCACAACTTTAAAGCTATTGAGAGTAACAGAGAGACCTGAGGTGTTTGTATGCAATCTTTGAAAGTAGCTGGACAGGTTAACAAACAGTTCACAAAGCAAATAGATTACTCGGCTTGATTAATAGAGACACAGAGTAGACTGGCCAGGATATTGTGTTAACCCTATAGAAAAGACTAGTCCGGCTCCATCTGGAGTATTGTGTCCAGTACTGGAAACCACACTTTAGGAAGGACATGAAACCTTGGAGAGGGGACAGAAGAGTTTTACTGGAACTTTTCCAGGGATGAGGGGTTACAGTTATGTAGCTGCGATTGTTTTCCTTGGAGCAGGGACATTTACAAGGTGATCAGATAGGGATATTTAACATCATGAAGGGTTTATATAAATTATATAATGTTTCTAATGTATGAGGGGCCATTAACCAGAGGACATAGATTTATGGTGATTGGAAAAAAAGAAGCAGAGTTGACATGAGGATTATTGTAATGCAAATTTTGTTTCGGATTTGCAAATTATTGTATGATAGGCTGAAGGATACAGATTTAAAAGTAGATTCAAAAAGTGATTTGGTTAGATATTAAGGGGAAAAGATCCAGGATCTGGGAAAGATCCAGGGTGTGGAACTCACTGGAAACTCATCAAAAGAGCCAGCACAGACTTCATAGACCAAATGAACCCCTTCCATGTAATGCTATTATATGTTTCTATGACTTTTCCTGCCTGTACTTTTACAATTTTCCTATCGTTTCAAAAGGTGTTTGATAAAGTACTATATAACAGCCGTGTGACCCAATTAGAAACACATGGGATTAAAGGGCCAAAGTCAGCCGAGTCACAGTTTGTAGCTCTCTCCACTTTCAGTCACAAGCTTCCAGGATCAAGTGTCATGAAATGACTTTTTCACAAGAATCAAGGCTGACACTGCAGCGACAGTACTGAGGGAGTATTGCGCTATCAGATGAGCAGTCTTTCGAATGAAACGTTAAACCAAGGCCCCATCTGCCCTCTCAGGTGGATGCTAATGATCCTATGGGATTATTTAGAAGCAGATCAGGGGAATTATTCCCTGTGGCCTGGACAATATTTATCCATCAAGCAACATCATAAAAACAGATCTGGTCATTATCACATTGCTGCTTGTGGGATCTTGCTGTGCGAAAATTGGCTGCCCTTTTTCCGACAGTACAAGCGTGAGTCGGCATTCTAAGTATACGTTGATTGTAAATCGCTTTGGAACATGCAGTAGTCATGAAAGGCGCTACATAAATGGAAGTCCTTTTTTTTCTTTTTCAATCCCAGCATGCAAGAAATTAGCTAGGTGACAGGTATCAGAGAGTGGGGAATAATGGCTGTTTTTCAGCTGGAGCGAAGTACACAGTGGGGTTCCCCAGTGTGACTGTTGTGTTCCCTGATGTTGCATGCTAATGCAGTGGGCTTGTGTACAGAGGGGGTAATGTCCAAGTTTTCAGATGGAAGGAAACTCAGAAATGTTAATAAACAGTGAGAAGGATAGTAACAGACTTCAGGAGGACAGAGACTGACTGATGAAATGGGCAGGAACATGGCAGATGGAATTTAACACATTGAAATGTGAAGTGAGACATTTGGGTAGGAAGTATGAGAAGAAAAAAATATAAAATAAATGGTACCATTATAGAGTGAGTGCATGATTAGAGAGACCTAGGGTGTAAACACACAGATCTTAGTTAGTAGCATGCAGTGTCCTTGGTGTTAGAGAGAGACACAGAGTAATAAAACTCAGGAGGAAATGCTGATATTTATACATCATTGGTTAGGTCCCAGATGGAGAATTGTGTCCAATTCTGATCACCACACATTGGTAAGGATGTCAAGGACGTAGTGAAGATACAGAGGTGAATTACTAGTAAGGTACCAGGGATCTGGGAATACAGTTACGTGGATAGATTCGAAAAGCTGGGATTGTTCTCATTAGAGCAGTGATAGGTAAGGGGAGATTTGATATAAAATTCAAAATTATGAAGGGTTTTGATAAGGTAATCAATGTGAAACTGTTTCCAGTGTCAGAAACAGGGTTGGCACAGTGGCGCAGTGGTAAGCACTGCAGCCTCATATTATGGGTACTGCCTGTGTGGAGTTTGTGGATTTCCTCCCTCAGCCAAAAGTCTTGCAGGTTGATAGGTAAACTGGCCATTATAAATTGCCCCTAGTATAGGTAGGTGGTAGGGGAATATAGAGACAGGTGGGGATGTGGTAGGAATATGGGATTAGTGTAGGATTAGTATAAATGGGTGGTTAATGGTCGGCACAGACTCGGTGGGCCGAAGGGCCTGATCGAGTGATGTATTTCTAAATCCAAAAATCTAAAGTTCAGTATTAAGAAGACACAGACTGAAGGTAATTGACAAAAAACCAGAGGTGAAATGAGGAGAATTTTCTTCCACAGCGAGTTGTTGGGATCTGGAATTCACTGGCTGAAAACATGGTGGAAGCAGATTCAATAATATCATTCAAAAGGCAATTTAGCAAATACTTGAAAAGGGAAAGAAAAAACAGGAGTCTGGGGAAAGAGGAGGAAAGAAGAACTAATTATATGGCTCTTTCGAAGAGACAGCACTGACACAAAGGGCCGAATAGCCTTCTTCTGTGCTGCATCAATCTCTTATTTTATGAGCAAGAGAAAGTGAGTGAAGAGAGAGAGAAAGACAGAGTGTGAGAAAGTGTGAAAGAGAGAACAGCAAATAGAAATAGAGAGTACGTCGTGTTTTTGGGCAGAGGGATCATGATCTGCCCGTGCCCGTTCCTGTTGAGGCAGGTGACAAACACACTTCCTGCTGCCTCCTCATTTCCATGAATTCTACGTGCCACCCCGGGTTACCTGCGCTGCTGTCTGTCTGGATGCTTAACAGGGCCCTAAAGGTGTGTGAGGCTGACACATGCTTCAGCCAGGTTCAGCTTTTAAACGCAGTCTGTCCCTCTTAAAGAGAAGATGCACTGATTCACTGGAGGCTGCTGGTGCTCACTGTGAATTCTGCAATTGGAGACAAGGTAAATAGCACACTGCAACAGAGGTTTCTGCGGTTCATGGATGTGGGGATGGATGTCTTAGTTACGAAGGGTGACAGGAGGAGAGAGGCTCTGTTTCCGTGTGGTGGGGTGGAGACTCCCAAGGAACGTCCTCCGAAGGGGATCAGTGAAGGTGGCCAGGGAGGTCAATGCAAGAATTCTCGCCATGAGAATCTGGCAGCAGAGCCAGAAGAAGTTTAATGAGCTCATACGGGTGGTCAATGTCATTGAATTAATCTCCAAATGACATCTCCTACCCCCAACATCACCAACCTCTCACACTGCTCAATGCACCACACCCCCATCACTCACCCATCAGCAGTCCCTAACACTCAGGACTCACACCTAACATTCACATACTCCACCTTACCCTCACACACCTTGTACTGATAGCAGCCTCACACCCACCTCTCACTGCCTCCAATTACCTCCAGCTATTCAGCTATGGCAGGCACATCATCAAAACACAGTGTAAAACAATCATTAATATTCTGCCTTCTTTCTTTCTGGCCAAGGTGATCCATATTCACAGGGAGCAGCAAGTGAACCGGCGAGTGCCAGGCATACCTTCAACCCCTGAGCTTGAGGGAGGAGATGGTTCTTCACATCATGGGACCGGCTGTGACAGAGCCCGTGGCATCCGGCATCGCTGAGAGTATTCAGGATGATGCTATGTTCCTGCCTTATGCCCCTTCTTAACTCCCACCTCCCCCCACATCCTGCTGTCTGGGATGATGTACAAGCTGCAGATGGTGGGATCATGGACCTCCTGCTTTCCAACCCACCCACAATCTCTCATCCCAATACGACCCTTCTGATTTTACACTTCCCAATGGTACCCCAAAACTGCCAGCTTCCCAGTCACAGCAGCTCCAGGAGACAGAGAGGGAGAGAGCATCAGCACAGGACTGATGGTGAAGCCCCATCACTTAGTCTGATACTCACAGCCTCCAGCTCAAATACTTCCACTGTGTGTGCCTTAGAGGCTGGTATAGAGTCGGAATCTGCACATGCTGATTCATCGAAAACGCACGAACTGCAGCCAGGGCAGGGGGAAAGGATAGTGCATGTGGCAGCTCCCGGACAGCGAGGTCACAAACGTGTTATAATACACAGGACTCAGATCAGAACATTACTGGGCTGCTGCCTATGTCGAGGTGGTACAGTTTGAATCGAAGCCCTCAAGGCCCAGAGCTGCTCGAGGACATCCTGCAAGGTCATCTGCAGTCTCCCCGAATGAAAGTCAGCAGTCTTCCACCAGCCATGCTGCAGTCACTAGGGAAACACTGGGGAGCACGAGGCAAGTCGAGGGAACGCACAAGACAGAGACTAAGGGAATATACAAGGGTGAATAGTTCCATTTTCTTTTTGTATAATTGGATGTGTTGTTGGATAAAGATGTTACTGAAAAGGTATATGTTGGTGGTTTTTATTACAGGATGGTGACCAAGGGGACACTGTGATGGGGCGTCTCAGATGGGTGTAATGTTGGAGATTGGGGGATCCATGGTGGGAAAGGGAAGTTGTCCTATGGGAAACAAAATCTTAGCAGGGATTCTCCGACAGCTTGTCTAGTTCGAAGGCGTCCAGGAAATATCCTCCCTGCGTCCTACTCCTCCTCCTGAGGTGTCCTCCGGATTCCTGGTGCCAATGCCTGTGTCCTCATGATGGTGGTGATATGAAGGGTGCAGCAGAACACCATGAACTTGGACACCTGCTTCAGTGTGTACTGGAGGGCTCTCCCCGTGCGGTTCAGACATTGAAAGCATTGCTTCATCACACCGATGGTCTGTCCCACCATGTTCCTGGTGACTCCATTGCTCACATTATACACATGTTAATTGTGGGAGGTTGGGTGGCGGTGGTAGGTGGTTTAGGGATGTAGAAACATGAGCTGTGTCTAGACGGTTTTTTTCTTTGCCTCCGAGGAGCCACATTCTGGTTCTGTATGGAAGCCCTAAGTGTTGAGAATGGCTGACTGCTTCAGAATGAAGGTGTGGTGGCTGCTGACAGGGTAGTGAACATTCACCAACATGATGTACTGGGCATGCTCACACACCAACTGTACTTTAATGGAGTGAGAGTTCTTTCAGTTCCTGTACCTCTCCCCATTGACATGGGGCCCCCGCAGAGACACCAACACCATCAGGATTCCCGCTATCCTGACAAAGCCACGGGATCTCTCATTCTGCTTCCCCCTGCTGAGCGAAAAAACGATGACATAGATGGTCACCCTCACCTCCCAGAATTATCAATGGGAATGGACAACACACAGGCCTCGTAACTACTGGTCAGTTAGTTTAACATCAGTGATGAGGAAGGTTTTAGAAACAAAATCAGCGGGAAAAAATCAAAACACACTAGGAGATGTTTGAGTTAATTAAGGGTTGTCTGCACGGATTTTTAAAAAGCAGATCATGCTTTCATGAACTAATTCAATTTATTTTGATGAAGTAACAGAGCAGGTTGATGAAAAGAATGTGGTGGATGGTCTACATGGATTTTAAGAAAGCGTTTGATGAAGTACCACACAAAAGGATGTGGAAGCTTTAGAGAGGGTGCAGAGGAGATTTACCAGGATGCTGCCTGGACTGGAGGGCATGTCCTACGAAGAAAGATTGAGGGAGCGAGGTCTTTTCTCATTGGAACGAAGAAGGATGAGAGGTAACTTGGCAGAGGGTACAAGATGATGAGAGGCATAGATAGATTGGAAAGCCAGAGACATTTTCCCAGGGCAGAAAGGGCTATCACCAGGGGGCATAATTTTAAGATGATTGGAGGAAGGTTTCGGGGAGATGTCAGAGGTAGGTTCTTTACACAGAGAGTGGTGGGTGCGTGGAACGCACTGCCAGCGGCGGTACTAGAAGCAGATACATTAGGGACATTTAAGCGACTCTTGGATAGGTACATGGATGATAGTAGAATGAAGGGTGTGTAGGTAGTTTGATCTTAGAGTAGGTTAAAGGTTCGGCACAACATCGTGGGCCGAAGGGCCTGTACTGTGCTGTACTGTTCTATGTTCTATGTTCTAAAATGTTGGATAACAAAATTGAATCACATGGATTAGCATCCAATTGGATCAAATATTGATTGATGGAAAGAAAAGGGTGAGTAGTGTTAAATGGTTGTTTATCAGACTGGAGGATGGTAGGCAGTGATGTTCCCCAAGGGTCAGTGCTAGGACCACTTTTTTTTTTGCTATATATAAATGACTTGGATCTTGGAATACAGAGCAGAATTTCAAGGCTTGCCAATGACACCGAACTTGGACGCGTGGCAAACACTGAGGATGAGACAAACTGCTTGCAACAGGATATCGACAATCCAGCAGAATTAACAGAGAAATGGCAGGTGGAATTTAGTACAGAGGAGTGTGAAGTGATGCCTTATGCCAGAAGGAATAGGAAGGCAAGATAGACTTAATAGCACAGTTCTGAACATTGTGCAGGAGCAGAGGGACCTGGGGCTCCATATGCATTTATCATTGCAGGTGGCAGGACATATTAGGAGAGTGTTTAGTAAAACATATCAGATCTTGGAGGCAAGGATACAAAAGCAGGGAATCATAGAAACATAGAAAATAGGAGCAGAAGTAGGCCATTCGGTCCTTCGAGCCTGCTGCGCCATTCGTTATGATCATCGCTGATCATCCAACTCAGTAATCTTTCCCCCCATATCCTTTGATCGCTTTAGAACCAAGAGCTATATCTAACTCCTTCTTAAAAACATACAATGCTTTGGCCTCGACTGCTCCCTGTGGTAGCGAATTCCACAGGCTCACCACTCTCTGGGTGAAGAAATGTCTCCTCATCTCAGTCCTGAAAGGTTTACCCCTTATCCTTAGACTGTTGCCCCTGGTTCTGGACACCCCAACATCGGGAACATCCTTCCTGCATCTAGTCTGTCCAGACTGATTAAAATTCTGCAGGTTTCTATGAGATCCCTCCCTCACTCTTCTGAACTCCATCAACCTCTACTACTCAATACTGGATATGTCTCCTGCTCCTGCCTGGAAATATCCAAATACATAGAGTTTCAATGAAACTGCGATCTTAACGTCCACTGACAGCTCCGTCATCACTCTGGTGTGATGCTCCATGTGTTGCAGGAGGTGACACAGCTCTGTGACTAACTCCTTTTTGAATCAGAGTCACCTCACACACTGCTCCTGGGGCAGGTAAGGTAGGAAACGTGCTCTCATACCTCGTCCAGTCTTGGGTCACCACATCCTCTGTCCTCCCTGAATGTCTGCAGCAGCTCACAACACAACCTCCAGAAAATCATCCACAGCACCTCCACTAACTTTACAATAGCAAAAGTAATTCAAAAGCCCCTCACCTGTAAGTTGGATGTCTGGTCCTTTTAAATAACACGAGAGGGGCTCCTCGTGCTGCTGAATATATGTTCAGCTGAGAGTGACTAACACAGGTGGTCAGTGGACGTGCACAGGCCAAGTTTCAAAGTCACACATCAAAGCTGCTGGAATGGCTGATTGGCACCATATTCAGACCCTTCCTCACACTACCAGCACATGCTTGATAAACCCGATCTAAATCCCTGTCCAGCACTAAATCCCTGTCCAGCGCTAAATCCCTGTCCAGCATGGAGCACTGGAAGTGACCGGCAGCTCAGCTCATACCTTTTTATGGATCCAAGCGTCCATGACGTTGGGCCCTGTGATGCTGTGGAGCTGAAAACCGTGGTCAGTGGTAGAATAAAGAGGGGGTGAAGTTTATTTTTAAAGCTAATTGAAGAAAATACTAGAAGTTCAAAAGGAATATGGGAACTGTCAGGGGAATGGGACTAACTGGAGGGGTGAGGCCATGGAGGGATTCAAACACATGAATGAGAATAATAGAATTAAGGTGCTGCCAGACTGGGAGTCAATGTAAATCAGTGAGCACAAGGGTGATGGGTGATCGGGATTGGTGTGAGTTAGAATACAGGGAGCAGAGTTCTGGATGTGCTGTGGTTTATAGAGGTTTATAAATGGGAGGGTGACCAGGATAGAATTGGGACAGTCAAGTGTGTATTTAACAAAGGCACAGATGAATGTTTATGCAGCAGATAGGCTGAGGCAGAGGTGGAGATGTGTGTTAGTACAGAGGTGGTAGTAGGCAGGGTTGGTGAGAATATGGAGATGAACTCAGCTCAGATTTAAATAGAACACAGAGGTTGCAAACTGTCTGGTTCAGCCTCAGATATTTAGCTATGAGGAGATCGTGGTTCATGGATAGTGGATCGAATTTCTTATGGAGACCAGTGACAACTACACTCTTCCCAAATTTAAATAGGAAGAACATTATTTCAGTGAAACAAATTTTACAGATCTCATAGCAGGAAATAGAGACTTACCAGGGACAGCAAAGATGGGAGAGTAAATTACAAGCACTCTAATGCACATAGCAATGGTTTATAGAGCTAATATCTGGGGACAGAAATTTGCCAGGAATAACAACAGCAGCAAGGAGGGCAGCGGAAATGACAAGAATGGTAATGCAGTTAAACATGGTTTATAGAATTAATAGCTAGATACAGAGACTTACTAGGGACATCAATAATAGCCAGGAAGGGGTAGTAAATGTACTGAATATTCCACAGTGAGTAATGGATCCGACTGTTTAATGAGAACTGATCATAATCTGCAGAAAGAAAGTTAAACTCCCAGATGAAACTCCTGCTCATTGTTGTAACATTCCAATCTATTGTACTCTGATTCTGATCTTTCCTCTCCCTCTCTCCAGAGCCGCTGATCCCTGTTAGTGCCGGGAGTGATGTGAAACTTCCACTGACACTATGTGATAACACATTGAAAGGAGCACCTTATTAGTAGAAGAGGGAAATCTTCCAGTGACACAATTAGGGTCCATGGAGACTGACATTACTTGCAGTCAATGAACAAACAGGTTCAGTTAACCCCTTTCAAAGATAAAAGATAAAGAACAAAGATAATTACAGCACAGGAACAGGCCCTTCGGCCCTCCAAGCCTGCGCCGATCCAGGTCCTCTCTCTAAACATGTCGCCTATTTTCTAAGGTTCTGTATCTCTTTTCTTCCTGCCCATTCATGTATCTGTCTAGATACATCTTAAAAGACTCCATCGTGCCCGCATCTACCACCTCCGCTGGCAATGCGTTCCAGGTGCCCACCACCCTCTGCATAAAGAACTTTCCACGCATATCCCCCCGAAACTTTTCCCCTTTCACTTTGAACTCGTGTCCTCTAGTAATTGAAACACCCACTCTGGGAAAAAGCCTCTTGCTATCCACCCTGTCTATACCTCTCATGATTTTGTACACCTCAATCAGGTCCCCCCTCAACCTCCGTCTTTCTCATGAAAATAATCCTAATCTGCTCAACCTCTCTTCATAGCTAGCGCCCTCCATACCAGGCAACATCCTGGTGAACCTCCTCTGCACCCTCTCCAAAGCATCCACATCCTTTTGATAATGTGGCGACCAGAACTGTACGCAGTATTCCAAATGTGGCCGAACCAAAGTCCTATACAACTGTAACATGACCTGCCAACTCTTGTACTCAATGCCCCGTCCGATGAAGGAAAGCATGCCGTATGCCTTCTTGACCACTCTATTTACCTGCGTTGCCACCTTCAGGGAACAGTGGACCTGAACACCCAAATCTCTCTGGGCATCAATTTTCCCCAGGACTTTTCCATTTACTGTATAGTTCACTCTTGAATTGGATCTTCCAAAATGCATCACCTCGCATTTGCCCTGATTGAACTCCATCTGCCATTTCTCTGCCCAACTCTCCAATCTATCTATATTCTGCTGTATTCTCTGACAGTCCCCTTCACTATCTGCTACTCCACCAATCTTAGTGTCGTCTGCAAATTTGCTAATCAGTCCACCTATACTTTCCTCCAAATCATTTATGTATATCACAAAGAACAGTGGTCCCAGCACGGATCCCTGTGGAACACCACTGGTCACACGTCTCCATTTTGAGAAACTCCCTTCTACTGCTACTCTCTGTCTCCTGTTGCCCAGCCAGTTCTTTATCCATCTAGCTAGTACACCTTGGACTCCAAGCGCCTTCACTTTCTCCATCAGCCTGCCATGGGGAACCTTATCAAACGCCTTACTGAAGTCCATGTATATGACATCGACAGCCCTTCCCTCATCAATCAACTTTGTCACTTCCTCAAAGAATTCTATTAAGTTGGTAAGACATGACCTTCCCTGCACAAAACCATGTTGCCTATCACTGATGAGCCCATTTTCTTCCAAATGGGAATAGATCCTATCCCTCAGTATCTTCTCCAGCAGCTTCCCTACCACTGACGTCAGGCTCACCGGTCTATAATTACCTGGATTATCCCTGCTACCCTTCTTAAACAAGGGGACAACATTAGCAATTCTCCAGTCCTCCGGGACCTCACCCGTGTTTAAGGATGCTGCAAAGATATCTGTTAAGGCCCCAGCTATTTCCTCTCTCGCTTCCCTCAGTAACCTGGGATAGATCCCATCCGGACCTGGGGACTTGTCCACCTTAATGCCCTTTAGAATACCCAACATTTCCTCCCTCCTTATGCCGACTTGACCTAGAGTAATCAAACATCTGTTCCTAACCTCAACATCCATCATGTCCCTCTCCTCGGTGAATACCGATGCAAAGTACTCGTTTAAAATCTCACCCATTTTCTCTGAGTCCAAGCATAACATTCCTCCTTTGTCCTTTAGTGGGCCAATCCTTTCTCTAGTTACCCTCTTTCTCCTTATATATGAATAAAAGGCTTTGGGATTTTCCTTAACCCTGTCTGCTAAAGATATTTCATGACCCCTTTCAGCCCTCTTAATTCCTCGTTTCAGATTGGTCCTACATTCCCGATATTCTTTCAAAGCTTCGTCTTTCATCAGCCGCCTAGACCTTATGTATGCTTCCTTTTTCCTCTTAGCTAGTCTCACAATTTCACCTGTCATCCATGGTTCCCTAATCTTGCCATTTCTATCCCTCATTTTCGCAGGAACATGTCTCTCCTGCACGCTAATCAACCTCTCTTTAAAAGCCTCCCACATATCACATGTGGATTTACCTTCAAACAGCTGCTCCCAATCTACATTTCCCAGCTCCTGCCGAATTTTGGTGTAGTTGGCCTTCCCCCAATTTAGCACTCTCCCTTTTGGACCACTCTCGTCTTTGTCCATGAGTATTTTAAAGCTTACGGAATTGTGATCACTATTCCCAAAGTAGTCCCCTACTGAAAATTCAACAACCTGGCCGGGCTCATTCCCCAACACCAGGTCCAGTATGGCCCCTTCCCGAGTTGGACTATTTACATACTGCTCTAGAAAACCCTCCTGGATGCTCCTTACAAATTCTGCTCCATCTGGACCTCTAACACTAAGCGAATCCCAGTCAATGTTGGGAAAATTAAAATCTCCTATCACCACCACCCTGTTGCTCCTACATCTTTCCATGATCTGTTTACATATTTGTACCTCTATCTCACGCTCGCTGTTGGGAGGCCTGTAGTACAGCCCCAACATTGTTACCGCACCCTTCCTATTTCTGAGTTCTGTCCATATTGCCTCACTGCTCGAGTCCTCCATAGTGCCCTCCTTCAGCACAGCTGTGATATCCTCTTTGACCAGTAATGCAACTCCTCCACCCCTTTTACCTCCCTCTCTATCCCGCCTGAAGCATCGATATCCTGGGATATTCAGTTGCCAATCATGCCCTTCCCTCAACCAAGTCTCAGTAATAGCAATAACATCATACTCCCAGGTACTAATCCAAGCCCTAAGTTCATCTGCCTTACCTACTACACTTCTTGCATTAAAACAAATGCACCTCAGACCACCAGTCCCTTTATATTCATCATCTGCTCCCTGCCTGCTCTTCCCCTTAGTCACACTGACTTCATTATCTAGTTCCTTACAGGCTTTTGTTACTACCTCCTTACTGTCAACTGACCTCAATTGGTTCCCATCCCCCTGCCACATTAGTTTAAACCCTCCCCAACAGCGTTAGCAAAAGCACCTCCAAGGACATTGGTTCCAGTCCGGCCCAGGTGTAGACCGTCCAATTTGTAATAGTCCCAACTCCCCCAGAACCGGTCCCAATGTCCCAAAAATCTGAACCCCTCCTTTCTGCACCATCTCTCAAGCCACGCATTCATCCTGACTATTCTTTCATTTTTACTCTGACTATCACGTGGCACTGGTAGTAATCCTGAGATTACTACCTTTGAGGTCCTACTTTTTAACTTGGCTCCTAACTCCCTAAACTCTGCATGGAGGACCTCATCCCGTTTTTTACCTATATCATTAGTGCCTATGTGCACAATGACAACTGGCTGTTCACCCTCCCCCTTTAGAATGTTCTGCATCCGATCTGAGACATCCCTGACCCGTGCACCTGGGAGGCAACATACCATTCGGGAGCCTCGTTTTCGACCACAGAACCGCCTATCTACTCCCCTTACAATCGAATCCCCTACGACTATAGCCCTTCCACTCTTTTTCCCGCCCTTCGGAACAGCAGAGCCAGCCACGGTGCCATGGACCTGGCTATTGCTGCCTTCCCCTGGTGTGCCATCTCCCTCAACAGTATCCAAAACGGTATACTTGTTTTGGAGGGAGATGACCGCAGGGGACTCCTGCGCTGCCTTCCTGCTCTTTCTCTGCCTTTTGGTCACCCATTCCCTTTCTCCCTCAGCAATCCTAATCTGCGGTGTGACCAATTCACTAAACGTGCTATCCACGACCTCCTCAGCATCGCGCATGCTCCAAAGTGAGTCCATCCACAGCTCCAGAGCCGTCATGCGGTCTAACAAGAGCTGCAGCTGGACACACTTCCTGCACGTGAAGGAGTCAGGGTCATCAGCCATGTCCCTGAGCTCCCACATTGAGCAAGAGGAGCATGACACGGGTCTGAGATCTCCTGCCATTTTTAATCTTAAACTTAAACTTAGTTAAATTAAAAAGGAACGAAAAGTTTTTACCAATCACAATAAAACCAGAGAAATCGAAAAAGCCTTACCTTATAAACACCCCACCGAGTCCTTTTTTTTGGTTAGAGGAGGAGGGCGGGTGGGAGACACTACAAGTGTGGTGTCTCGGGTTCAGAAACCGTCCAAATATATAGTGTTTTACTTACCCAGCAGCCCCCTGGCCTCCGCCGAAAAACAAAAGGAAATTAAATTTACTTTCAAACGGACTTTCCCAGCTGCTCACTCGCTCACACGCTGCTCCCGAAAAAGCTGCTGCACTGAAAGGAAAGTTATTTTAAACCGCCCAAATATATAGTGTTTTACTTACCCAGCAGCCCCCTGGCCTCCGCCGAAAAACAAAAGGAAATTAAATTTACTTTCAAACGGACTTTCCCAGCTGCTCACTCGCTCACACGCTGCTCCCGAAAAAGCTGCTGCACTGAAAGGAAAGTTATTTTAAACCGCCCAAATATATAGTGTTTTACTTACCCAGCAGCCCCCTGGCCTCCGCCGAAAAACAAAAGGAAATTAAATTTACTTTCAAACGGACTTTCCCAGCTGCTCACTCGCTCACACGCTGCTCCCGAAAAAGCTGCTGCACTGAAAGGAAAGTTATTTTAAACCGCCCAAATATATAGTGTTTTACTTACCCAGCAGCCCCCTGGCCTCCGCCGAAAAACAAAAGGAAATTAAATTTACTTTCAAACGGACTTTCCCAGCTGCTCACTCGCTCACACGCTGCTCCCGAAAAAGCTGCTGCACTGAAAGGAAAGTTATTTTAAACCGCCCAAATATATAGTGTTTTACTTACCCAGCAGCCCCCTGGCCTCCGCCGAAAAACAAAAGGAAATTAAATTTACTTTCAAACGGACTTTCCCAGCTGCTCACTCGCTCACACGCTGCTCCCGAAAAAGCTGCTGCACTGAAAGGAAAGTTATTTTAAACCGCCCAAATATATAGTGTTTTACTTACCCAGCAGCCCCCTGGCCTCCGCCGAAAAACAAAAGGAAATTAAATTTACTTTCAAACGGACTTTCCCAGCTGCTCACTCGCTCACACGCTGCTCCCGAAAAAGCTGCTGCACTGAAAGGAAAGTTATTTTAAACCGCCCAAATATATAGTGTTTTACTTACCCAGCAGCCCCCTGGCCTCCGCCGAAAAACAAAAGGAAATTAAATTTACTTTCAAACGGACTTTCCCAGCTGCTCACTCGCTCACACGCTGCTCCCGAAAAAGCTGCTGCACTGAAAGGAAAGTTATTTTAAACCGCCCAAATATATAGTGTTTTACTTACCCAGCAGCCCCCTGGCCTCCGCCGAAAAACAAAAGGAAATTAAATTTACTTTCAAACGGACTTTCCCAGCTGCTCACTCGCTCACACGCTGCTCCCGAAAAAGCTGCTGCACTGAAAGGAAAGTTATTTTAAACCGCCCAAATATATAGTGTTTTACTTACCCAGCAGCCCCCTGGCCTCCGCCGAAAAACAAAAGGAAATTAAATTTACTTTCAAACGGACTTTCCCAGCTGCTCACTCGCTCACACGCTGCTCCCGAAAAAGCTGCTGCACTGAAAGGAAAGTTATTTTAAACCGCCCAAATATATAGTGTTTTACTTACCCAGCAGCCCCCTGGCCTCCGCCGAAAAACAAAAGGAAATTAAATTTACTTTCAAACGGACTTTCCCAGCTGCTCACTCGCTCACACGCTGCTCCCGAAAAAGCTGCTGCACTGAAAGGAAAGTTATTTTAAACCGCCCAAATATATAGTGTTTTACTTACCCAGCAGCCCCCTGGCCTCCGCCGAAAAACAAAAGGAAATTAAATTTACTTTCAAACGGACTTTCCCAGCTGCTCACTCGCTCACACACTGCTCCCGAAAAAGCTGCTGCACTGAAAGGAAAGTTATTTTAAACCGCCCAAATATATAGTGTTTTACTTACCCAGCAGCCCCCTGGCCTCCGCCGAAAAACAAAAGGAAATTAAATTTACTTTCAAACGGACTTTCCCAGCTGCTCACTCGCTGCTCCCGAAAAAGCTGCTGCACTGAAAGGCAGCAATTTTTGTATCACAATAAACTAGAACATTTACCCGGTCTGGATGGGAATTCTGAGGGTTGGTGAGAGAAGGAATGGTGCAAATGGAAGAAGCACTGCACAGAATCTGCCAATTCTCTTTGGATATAGGAGTGATGACAGAGCACTTGAGGGCTGCAAATTATACACCTAGTTTACAAAAAGGAGGGATGTGGTAAACCCTGTACTGTCCAGTCAATCTGACGTCAGTGGTGGTGAAATTTCACAACCCAGGACAGAAATATTATTTGCTTGGAAAAGCATAGCATAATAAATTTCAAGCCACATGGATATGCTAATGACAATTCATGTCTGGCAAAGTTCAGCAAGAACTTATCCCAAGGTACTTCACAGCAGCATTGTGAAACAAAGTATAACACTGAATCACCAAGGTTAGGTGACCAAATGTTTGGTCAAAGAGGCAAGTTTTAAAGGAGTGTCTTCAAGGATAAAAGCGAGGTGGAGAGATGGAGAGATGGAGCTGTGAAGGGAGCGTATTCCAGAGCTTTGGGCCGAGGCAACTGAAGGTGGAGTAATTAAAATCAGGGACGCACAAGAGGCCAGAATTAGAGGAGCAGAGATATCTCAGAGGTTTGTGGGGCTGGAGGGGATTAAAGAGTTAGTGAGGGGTGAGGCAATGGAGGGATTGGAAAACAAGAATGAGAATTTTAAAATCAAGACATTGCTTGACTGTGAGCTGATGTCGGTCAGTGATCGGGGAATTAGACTTGCTGTGAGTTAAGGCACAGGCAGCAGAGTTTTAGATGACCTCAAGTTTACAGATGGTAGAATGTGGGAGAATGAGTTCGAATAGTCCAGGCTACAGGTAATGAAAGCATGACTGAGAGCTTCAGCAGCGGATGAGTTAAGATGGGGTGAAGTCAGGCGATGTTATTGAAGTGGAAATAGGTGGTGATAGTGATGGCACGAATATAACGGTGGAAGCTCATTTTGTGGTCAACTGTCACAGAATCACAGAATTGTTACAGGCGGCCATTCTGTCCATCGTGTCTGCACTGGCTGTCCAAAAGAGCAATTCATCTAGTACCGCTTCCCTGTCTTCTCCCTGTAACTCTGTACAATTTTCCTTTTCAGACAGCTATCCAATTTCCTCCTGAATGCCTCGATTGAATCTGCCTCCACCACACTCTCAGGCAGTGCATTCCAGATCTTAAGCAGTCGCTGTGTGAAAAAGTTTTCCTCATGTCAACATCTGCTTCTTTTACCAATTACTTTAATTCTTTGCCCTCTCGTTTCAAAACCTTTCAGGAGTGGGAACAGTTTTACTCTATCCACTCTGTCCAGACACCTCATAATTGTGAACACCTTTTTTTCTAATCTCCTCTCAGCCTTCTCTTCTCTAAGGAAAATGTTCCCAGTTCTCCAGTCTCTCTTCATAACTGATATTCTTCATCTCTGGAACCATTCTTGTGAATGTTTTTTCACACTCTCCAATGTCTTCACGTTACCTGAAGTGTGGTGCCAAGAACTAGACAGAATACTGCAACTGAGGCCGAACTAGTGTCTCATACAAGTTCAAAATAACCTCTTTGCTTTTGTATTCCATACTGCTGTTAATAAAGCCCAGGATACTGTCTGGTTTATTAACCGCTCTCTCTCAACCTGTTCAACCACCTTCAATGACCTATGCACATATACACCCAGGTCCTCTGCTCCTGCACACCCTTTAGAGTTGTACAATTTATTCTATATTGCCTCTCCATGTTCTTCCTATCGAAATGAATCACATCACATTTCTCCACATTGAACTTCATCTGCCACCTGTCTGTCCATTCCACCAACTTGTCTATGTCCGTTTGAATTTCTACACTATCCTCCTCACAGTTCACAATGCTTCCAAGTTTTGAATCATCTGCAAACTTTGAAATTGTGCCCTGTACACCAAGGTCTATGTCATTAATATTTGTCAGGAAGAGAAACGATCCCAGCATTGATACCTGGGGAACTCCACTACAAGTCTTAAATGAAAACAAGAGGTGCTGAAAAGACTCAGCAGGTCTGGAAGCATCTGTGGAGAGTGAAGCAGAGTTAACGTTTCAGGCCTGTGACCTTTCATCAGAATTGACAATGGTAAGGAAATAAAGCAAGGTTGGGGCAAAAGAGAAAAAAGAGGTGTTGATAAGACAGAGGGTCAGAGAGATTAACTGACAAGGAGGTCATGGGGCAAAGGCAAAGAGAGTGTGCTTGTGGTGTGGTGAAAGACAAAACGTTAGTGCAGAGAGGGTGTTAAATGATAAAATAATGAACAGCCCTAGCCAAAAGCAGCAACATAAAAAAATCATGTTTAAGGCCAGGAAATGGCAAAAAAAATGATAAAGCAAAATAATTAAAAGAACCAGTCTTGATCTGAAATTATTGAACTCAATGTTCAGTCTGGAAGTCTGTAGAGTGCCTAATCGGACAATGACGTGCTGTTCCTCGAGCTGACGTTGATGTTCACTGGAACACCGCCTCAGGTAAAAGGCAGATTGGGTGTCCACATTGTGCAGCACCTCCATTCAGTCCAAAAGCATGACACCGAGCTTCCAGTCGCTTCTTATTTCAACACCCTCCACCCGCCCCTCCAGCTCTACTTTTTACATTTCTGTCCTTGTGTTTTCCCCAATACCTCTATTTTCTTTGCTTAAAACCTATTACATTTCTAACCTTTGCCACGTCTGATGAAAGATCTCACACCTGGAACATTAACACTTCTTCTCTCTCCACAGATGCTGCCAGACGTGCTGAGTATTTCCATCACTTTCTGTTTTAATTTCACATTTCCAGCATCTGCAGTATTTTGTTTGATTCTACTACAAACCTTTCTCCAGCCCGAAAAGCATCCAATAATCACGACACTCTGTTTCCTGTCACTCAACCAATTTAGTTTCATGTTGGTCCTGACCTTTTTATTCGATGAGTGACAACTTTGCTCACAAGTCTGTTGTGTGACACTTTATGAAATGCCTTTTGGAATTCCATTTACACCAGATCAACAGCATTGCCGTCATCAATCTTCCATTTCACCTCTTCAGAAACTCCAGCAAGTTAGTAAAACACCATTTTCCCTTAACAAATCCGTGCTGGTCTTCCATAATTATCCCACATTTGTGTGTGTGCCTATTAATGTTGTCCCAAATGTGACACCGAGGTTTGAAAAAGACTGCCTCAATCTCAGAGTGTTACCAAGGAGAGGGATGGAATCAATAGCAAGGAACAGAGTTGGAGTGGGGAGTGAAAACAATGACTTCCGTCTTCCCAATATTTAATTGGAGGAAATTTCTGCTCATCCAGAACTGGATTTCGGATAAGCAGTCTGATAATTTAACAACAGTGGAGGAGTGGAGAGAGGTGGTGGTGAGGTAAACATGATGGCGTTCTTTGATAAAACAATGGAGAGGGTTGATGAGAGTGGTGTGATTGAAGTTGTATATATGGACTTTCAAAAGGTGTTTGATCAAGTGACATTCAATAGACAGGTTAGGAAAACTGAACCCCATGGATTAAAGGGACAGTGACAGTGTGGATATAACATTGACTAAGGAACAGTAAACAGAGAGAAGTGGTGAAAGATTGTTGTTCAGACTCGATGTGAGTATGCAGTGGTGTTCCCCAGGGCTCGGCATTAGGACCACTGCTGTTTTTGCTGTTGGAAAACAAGAGGTATGTAGGGCAGAGCCCCCACCTCCTCCCACTTTACAGAGCTTCCCCTCTCTGCAGCCTCTGCTCCATTTGTTTGTCATGTTACAGACACAGAGACACTGTAACTACAGTCGCCATACCTCGTCCAGTGTTGGGTTATCAAATCCTCTGTCGTCCCTGAATGTCTGCACAGCTCACAACACAACCTCCAGAAAACCATCCACAGCACCTCCACTAACTTTACAATAGCTGAAGGAAGTCAAAAGCCCTTCACCTGTAGGTTAACTGCCTATAAATTTTCAATGGCATTAGATGAGGTTTCTTGTGTTGCTGAATGTATGTTTAGCTGAAAGTGACCAACACAGGCGGTCAGTTAACATGCACAGTCCACGTTTCAAAGATGTACATCAAAGCTGCTGGAATAGAAGTTTGATGTGACATTCCACAACTCCTCATGCTACTCGTACACACAATGTACACCCGGGCACAGCACGAAGCAGTGTGCAGGCCACACCAGAAGTGGCTTTAGCTCATCTCACACCCTTTTGTGGATCCAGACTTCCATTGTGTGGGCAACAGTGGTGCTACAGAGCTGAAAATCAACACCAGGGAGAGATAGAGAGGGAATGAAATTCACTTTAAAGGGGGACCTGGAAATGGAATAGGAATGAAGAGGGGAATTGGACTAATTGGAGGGGTGAGGCTATGGAGTGATTCTAACAGAAGAATGGGAATATTAAAGTGAAGGTGCTGCCAGACTGGGAGCCGTTGTAGATCAGTGAGCACAGGGGTGATGGGTGATCAGGATTTGGTGAGAGTTAGGATACAGGCAGCAGAGTTATGGATGGTCTGTGATTTATGGGGGGTTCATAACTGGGAGGATGACCAGGATAGAAATGCAATAGTCAAGTGTGGATTTAACAAAGGCACAGATGAGGGTTTATGCAGCAGATGGGCTGAGGCAGAGGTGAAGATGGGTGTTATTACAGAGGTGGTAGTCGACAGGGTTTGTGATGGGGAGAATATGGAGATGAACACAGCTCAGGTTTAGATAGAACACAGAGGTAGCAAACAGTCTGGTTCAGCCTCAAACATTGGACTTGGAGTATGTCGTTCACAGATATGGGACACAATTTCTTATGGAGACCAATAACATTGGCTTCGGGCTTCAGAGAAAAAAAACAGAATTACCTGAACAGTATTTCAGTGAATCAGGGTTTACAGATCTTATTTGTGGAAATAAAGACATCGCAGGGCAGTACAACAGGAAAGATGAGAATAAATTACGAGAACTATAATATCATGAGCAATGATTGTTGAGCTAAAAGCTGGAGACAGAGATTCACCAGGAATAACAGCAGCAGTAAGGAGGGCAGAGTAAATTCCAGTAACAGTAACGCAGTTAACAATGGTTTGTAAAATTGACAAACTTACCAGGGACACCAACAATAGCAAGGATGGGATAGTAAATGTGTTGTATAATCAACAGTGTGTAATAGATCTGGGATGTTAAAGACAGCGAATCATACGTAGAAAGTATGTAAAGAGGCCATGATAATCCTCTGCCCACATTTGTAACATTCCAATCCACTGTTCTCAGATTCTGACCCATTGTTGTAACATTCCAATCTATTGTTCTCAGGTTCTGATCTATCCTCTCCCTCTCTCTGGTGCTGCTGATGCCTGTAAGTGGTGAAGCTGACAATCCACTGGCACAATGGTATTAAACCTTGAAAGGAATCCCTTATTAATAGAAGATGGAAAACCTCCAGTGACACAATTAGGGTCCATGGAGACTGTCATTGACGACAGTCACTGAACAAACAGGTTCTGTTAACCACTTCCCATCCAACACTTTTTGTACCTCAAAAAAGTAGAACATTTACTCGATCTGTATGGGATGTATGAGGGTTACTTCGGAAAGGAAATGTGGAAGTAGCATAGGCCCTGGACAGAGTCTTCTGATCCTCCTTGGATATGGGAGTGATAACAGAGGATAGGAGGGTTGTACATGTTGCAGCATGTTTAAAAAAGGAGAGATGGGGTAAAACCTGTATTTACTGACCAGTCAATCTAATGTCGGTGTTTGGAAATTTCTAAAGGTCACAACCAGGAGATAAGTATGCCCTGCTCAAAAAGGGATAATAACTGAGAAGCAGCATGCAAATGCGAATTCCAAATCATATCTGGCAAACGACAACAACAACAAGGTATTTTATATAGTGCCTTTAATGTAATAAAACATCCCAAGATGCTTCATTATAAAACAAAACATGATACGGAGAGGTATAAGAAATTATTAGGTCAGAGGACCAAAAGCGTGGTTAAAGAGATAGGTTTTAATGGGTGTCTTAAATGAGGAAAGGGTGGTGGAGAGGTGGCGGGATGGAGAGGTGGAGAGGTACAAGGAGGGTATTCGAGAGCTTGGAGCCCAGGCAACTGAAGGTGTGGTCACCAATGGTGGAACAGTTAATATCAGGGATGCACAAGAGGCTGGAATTAGAGGAGCACAGATATATTGAAGGGTTGTGGGGACGGATCTTACAGAGACAGGACGGGGGCGAGGTCATGGAGGAAAAATAAGTTGAGAATTTAAATAAAGACAATACTTGATCAGGAGTCAAAGTCGGTCAGTGACATGTGCACCGGACTTGGCACGATTTAGGAGCTGGCAACAGAGTTCTGGAGGACATTAAGTTAACAGAGAGCAGCAGGCGGGAAATCAGAGAGGAGTGTGTTGGAGTAGTCATGTCTCGGGGTAAGGAAAGCATGAATGAGTTTCAGCAGCAGATAGGCTGAGACAGGGGTGAAGTCGGCGCTCTAACTGAGGTGGAAATAGGCGGTTGTAATGATATCCTGAAAATGAGGTTAAAGCTCATTTTGTGATCAAATGTGACACCAAGGCTGCAAAACAAATTGTCTGAATCTTCGACTGATACAGGAAGAGGGATGGAATCAATAGCAAGGGAACAGAGTTGGAGTGGGGCGTGAAAACAATGGCTTCAGTCTTCCCAATATTTAATTGGAGGAAATTTCTGTTCATCCAGTACTGGATGTCGGATAAGCAGTCTGATAATTTAACAACAGTGGAGGAGTGGAGAGAGGTGGTGCTGAGGTAAACTTGGTGGAGTTCCTTCGTGAAACAATGGAGAGAGTTGATGATGGTGGTGTGATTAAAGTTATATATATGATCTTTCAAAAGGTGTTTGATCAAGTGACATTCAACAGACAGGTTAGAAAAGCTGAACCCCATGGATTAAAGGGACAGTGACAGTGTGGATTTAACATTGGCTAATGAACAGTAAACAGAGAGAAGTGGTGAAAGGTTGTTGTTCAGAATCGATGTGAGTATACAGTGGTGTTCCCCAGGGCTCGGTATTAGGACCATTGCTCGTTTTGCTCTTGGAAAACCCGATTTGGGTAGGGCAGAGCCCCCTCCCCCTGTTCTTTGCAGAGCTTCCCCTCTATTCAGCCTCTGCTCCATTTGTTGGTCATGTTACGGACCCAGAGACACTGTAACTACAGTCCACATACATCGTCCAGAGTTGGGTCACCAAATCCTCTGTCCTCCGTGAATGCCTGCAGCAGCTCACAACACAACCTCCAGAAAACCATCCACAGCACCTCCACTAACTTTACAATAGCAGAAGCAAGTCGAAAGCCCTTCACCTGTAAGTTGGATGCCCGGTCCTTTTAAATAACACTAGAGGGGCTTCCTGGTGCTGCTGAATGTATGTTCAGCTGAGAGTGTATAACACAGGCGGACAGTGGACATGCACAGACCAAGTCTCGAGGTAACAGTGAAGTCTTCCAGCCAAAATGGACAGTTTGACCTTTTCCCACATTATACTCCATTTGCCAGTTCTTTGACCACTCATTTAGCCTATCTATATCCCTTTGTAGCCTCCTTATGTCCTCTTCAGCACTTACCTTCTTACCAATCTTGGAGATATTAGCAAATTTAGCAAGCATACCTTCGGTCCATTCATCAAAATCATTTATATCAATTGTAAAAAGTTGAGGCCCCAGCACTGATCGCGGTAGCACACCAATCGTCGCAGCTTGCCAACCAGAAAATTTCCCCTTTATGCCTACTCTGTTTCCTGTTAGCTAGCCAATCCTCTATCCATGCCAATTATGTTACCCCCTAAATGATGAGCTTTTATTTTCCACAATGACGTTTGATGTGGCACGTTATCAAATGCCTTCTGGAAATCTAAGTACTGTAGATCCACCAGTTCCCCTTTATCCACATTACATGTTACTTCTTCAAAGAACTCCAATATATTGGTTAAACATGATTTCTCTTTCACAAAACCATGTTGTCTCTCCTGATCACCTTGATTTTTTCTACATGCCCTGCTATAACGTCTTTAATAATAGCTTCTAACATCTGATCCATAGCTGAAAGCCATTCTCACTTGCCACAGATTGTATGTACACTATGTCTCTTCTTATGTTATGCTCTATTTGAACTGTTACTCCTCAAAGAGTCACAGAATTATAGAGATATACAGCACAGAAACAGGACCTTCAGCCCATTCTGTCTGTGCCAGCCATCAAGCTCCAAACTATTCTAATCTCAGTTCCCAGCACTTGGCCTGTAGCCTTGTATGCTATGGCGTTTCAAGTGCTCATCTAAATACTTCTGAAATGTTGTGAGTGTTCCTGCTCCGACCCTTTCTTAAGGCAGTGCCTTCCAGATTCCAACCACCCTCTGGGAGAAAATTATTTTCCTCAAATCCCTTGTAAATCTCCAGCCCCTTACCTTAAATCAACTCCCCCTGGTTATTGACCCCTCCGCTAAGGGAAAGTAGATTCTTCATATCGAACCTATCAATGCCCCTCACAATTTTGTATCCCACAATCATGATACCCCTCATCCTTCTCTGCTCTGAGGAAAACAACCCTAGCCTTTCCTGTCGCTCTTCATAGCTGAAATGCTCCAGCCCAGGCAACATCCTGGCGAATCTATTCTGCACCCTCTCCATTGCCATCACATCCTTCCTATAGTGTGGCAACCAGAACTATACACAGTACTCCAGTTGTGGCCGAACTGGAGTTTAATACTATTCCATCATAACCTCCCTGCTCTTATATTCTCCGCCTTGGCTAATAAAGGCAGGTGTCCCATACGTCTTCCTGACCACATTGTCTACCTGTGCTGCTGCCTTCAGTGATCTATGGACAAGTACAACAAGGTCCTGTAATCTCAGGCTTTCCTCCTCACTATTTACAAAACAATCAATTTTCGTGTCAGCTGCGAACTTACTGATCTGACCTCCTATATTCACGTCTAAATCATTAATGTACACGACAAACAGCAAGAGTCCCAGCACCGATCCCTGCAGTACACCACTGGTCACAGGCTTCCACTCGCAAAAACAGCCCTTGACCATCACCCTCTGCCTCCTGCCGCTAAGCCAATTTTGGATCCAATTTGCCAAATTGCCCTGGATCCCATGGGCTCTTACCTTCTTAACACATCTCCCATGCGAGACACTATCAAATGCCTTACTGAAGTCCTTGTAGACTACTGCTTTACCCTTATTTACACCCCTAGTCACCGCCTCGAAAATAATCAAATCAATTTAGTTAGACACGAACTCCCCTTGACAAAGCTATACTGACTATCCCTGATTAATCCCTGCCTCTCGACCTGGAGATTAATCCGGTCCCTCCGATTTTTTTCCAATGGTTTCCCTGCAATAAATTGCTTGTGACCCTTCGACCTCCTTTTGGTTAATCTGTGACCCGAGATCAGATGTTACAGTGGTGTAGGAGTGGCAACAGAGTTCATGTCAATGTCCTACCTCCCTTTTATATGATCCTACAAAATGGACATGGACTACTGGGCAGTAATGTGCTCAAAGGTTATCAGCAGTAATTGATTATCCCTATATTTGCATACTGTAGAACATTAATCCATACCCCTGCTCTGGTGTCCAGTGCACCTTCAATATTCCTGATTAAAATATCAGAGGAGTGGGTACCAGACACCTCTGATGACCCTGAGCTGCAGGCGATTCTCGAGTCGGTGCTGAGTGTATTCACAACCCATAAAGATGACTGTGGAAACATGAGCAGACCGGAAGAAATTAACTGACCATTGCATGATCCATGAAGCAGTATTCTTACCGAGCTGAGATTATATCATATATTCCAGACACTATCAGGTCATTGTTATACCAGGGTGTAGTTCACAAAGACACATTCATTACTAACTGCCCAATTTGGCCGGTTAGAAAACCGTATGGCAGCTGGTGACTGACTGTTGACCATCACAAACTCAACTCAGTCATCCCTGTGTGATCCCGGATGTCTGAAAGACACCTATCCTACTCTCCCTGATTCCCAGCAGCAGGGCTGTCTTCACCACCCTGGATATCTCTAATCGTTATTGGAGTATCCCAGTAAAGCTCGAGGAACAGTTTAAATTCACATTCACTTCTGAGGACCAGAGGTACACCTGGACATGTCTGTCACAAGGGGATCCATAATAACTCCACTATTTCCCAATAACGTACGGCCGGGCCCTTATGAGCTTTTCACAGTCTTCCTGCTTGCTGCAATGTGTTGATGATCTCGTCATCATCACCACAGACCGTGTCCACACATTTAACCCTTTTACAGGAACTGCTGCAATAACTTTGGGAGCTGGACTAAAAGACCATCCACTTCAGGCCCAGCTGTGCAACATCGTGTCAAATTTCCAAGTGCCCAGGTTGGATCATCCTGCACCAGCCCAGACGAACATCAAGTGGAGACCATCCAGTGTCTACCCCTGTCCACCTCAAAGACTGCCCTGTGTCCAATCCTCAGGCTGGTGGGGCATCAGTGGACCCTCATCCAGTGTCCAACCCTGTCCACCTTAAATACTGCCCTGTGTCCTATCCTCAGGCTGGTGGGGTATCAGTGGACGCTCATCCAGTGTCCACCCCTGACCACCTCAAAGACTGCCCTGTGTCCTATCCTCAGGCTGGTGGGCTATCAATGGACCCTCATCCAGTGTTTATCCTTATCCACCTCAAAGACTGCGCTGTGTCCTATCTTCAGGCTGGTGGGGTGTAGTGAAACCTCATCCAGTGTCTACCACTGTCCACCTCAAAGACTGCCCTGTGTCCGATCCTCAGGGTCGGGGTATCATTAGTCCCTCATCCAGTGTCGACCCCTGTCCACCTCAAAGACTGCCCTGTGTTCTATCCTTAGGCTGGTGGGATATCAGTGGACGCTCATCCAGTGCCCACCCCTGTCCACCTCAAAGACTGCCCTGTGTCCTATCCTCAGGCTGGTGGGCTATCAATGGACCCTCATCCAGTGTTTATCGTTGTCCACCTCAAAGACTGCCCTGTGTCCTATCATCAGACTGGTGGGGCATCAGTGGACCCTCATCCAGTGTCCACCCCTGTCCACCTCAAAGACTGCCCTGTGTTCTATCCTCAGGGTCGAGGTATCATTAGTCCCTCATCCAGTGTCTACCCCTGCCCACATCAAAGAATGCCCTGTGTTCTATCCTTAGGCCGGTGGGATATCAGTGGACGCTCATCCAGTGTCCACCCCTGTCCACCTCAAAGACTGCCCTGTCTCCTATCCTCAGGCTGGTGGGCTATCAATGGACCCTCATCCAATGTTTATCGTTGTACACCTCAAATACTGCCCTGTGTCCTATCCTCAGGCTTGTGGGGTATCAGTGGACCCTCATCCCTCGATTTTCAGAGACTGTGACTCCTCTTTATGAACTACCTAATGGTGATGATGACCAGGTTTAACCCGGTTGGATTGAAGCAGTAACACGAATGAAGACAGCTTTCGCCCAGGCAACGTGTCTTATCTCACTTAACTCTGACAAGACTTCATTCGTCTGACATGGCGATGGGGTACTCAGTGAAAGCCTAGCTGCTGTCCTATGTAGAGAAAACCAGGAGAAACTACTTCCCATTGTGAATGACTCCAGAATTGTGAATGGGTCTGAACTGGTTTACTCCGTTTGTGAAGAACATTTGTTAACCATGTTCTGGGGCATCAAACATTTCACTTAGATCACGGGGTTCAACAGGGTGATACTGCCCAGTCCATTAGAAACTTTCCCAGTATAGGAAATCATTAGTAATAGTATTCCCCTGTCAGAGAGTCGTCGAGTCATAGTCATTTCAGCACAGAATGTGGCCATTTGTCCCATCGAGTCTATGCCTGCTCTTTGTAGATAAATCCAGACAGTCTCATTCCCCAGCTGTCTCCACATTCCTGCAAGTTTATTTCCCTCAAGTATCCATCCAATATCTTTTTGAAATCATTCACCATCTCTGCTTCCACCACCCTCGTAGGCAGTGATTTCCAGGCCATTCCCACTCACTCACTTCCCGCACCAACAGGTTCTTAAACAGGATTTCCTATTCATACATCCATGTTGACTATGCCAATCAGGTCATTATTATCCAAGTGCCCATTGATCACATCCTTTCGAATAGATTCTAGCATTTTCCCAACGATTAACGTAATGTTAAAAGATCTGTAATTCCCTGTTTTCTCTCTCCCTCCCTTCTTAAATAGTGGGGTGTCATTTGCTACCTTCCAATCTCCAGGAACCCGAATCTATCGAATGTTGTAAGATGATCACCAATGCATCCACTATCTGCATAGCTAGCTCTTTCAACACTCTGGGATGTAGGATATCAGGTCCTGGGGACGTATCAACCATCAGCTCCATTAATTTCACAAACACAAACTCCTGACTAATATTAATTTCCTTCAATTCCTCTTTCCCTCAACATCTTGGATCTCTAATTCTGGGAGATTTCTTACATGTTCCTCAGTGAAGACAGACACAAAATAATCATTTAGCTTCTCTGCCATTTCTCGATTCCTCATTATAAATTCTCCGAACTCTGTCTGTAATGGACCCACATTTATCTTCGCCAAACGTTTCCTTTCTCCGTACCTGTAGACGTTTTTACAGTCCGCTTTTATATTTTTGTTAGCTATCATTCATATTCTATTCTCCATTTCTTTATCAGTTTCTTCATCCTCCTTTGTTATATTCTGAAATCCTCCTAATCCTCAGGTTTTCTACTATTTATGGCAACTTTATAGGCATTTTCTTTTAATCTAATGCAGTCCTTAACTTCTGTTGTAATCCACTGTTGACTGCCTTTACTTTTGGGGTCTATGTGCCTTGATAGAATGTATAGCTTCTGTAAATTATGCAATATTTCTTTAAAGACTATCCATTACCTATGTACTGTCATACCTTTCAATGTATGTTTACATTCCACCTCGGCCAATTTGCCCCTCATACCTTCATAATTTACTTTGTTCAAATTTAACACCCTGGCTTTAAGATTGAACTACTGCACGTTCAAACATCATGTGAAATTCTAAAATAAATTTTACAATAACATTAGTTAACCCTGTCTCATTACATTATACTAGATCGAAAACAGACTGTTTTCTAATCGGTTCCTCAACTTATGCTCTAGAAAATCATACCTAACACACTCCAGAAATTTGTCATCCCTAGCAGAAGTTCTCATTAGGTTTACCCAATCTATATGAAGATTGAAGTCACCCGTGAATACTGTATTACCCATGCTACATGACACTCTAATCTCCTGATTAATGCCATCCCCCACACTACCACTACTGTTTGGTGGTCCATAAAAACACTCCTAACAATTTTTACTGCCCCTTGCTGTTTCTTAGCTCCACCCAAACAGATTCCACATTTTGTTCTTGAGCCCTGAGATCCTCCCTTACTAATGTACTGATCCTATCCCATATTATCAGCGCAACACCACTGCCTTTTGCTTTTTGCCTATCCTTCATATATGTCGAACATACTTGTTTATTCAGTTCTCAGGCTTGGTCACCCCGTAGCCACATTTCCGTTATGACAATTGGATCAGACATAATTACCTCCATTTCGGCCTTTAAATCATCAATCTTGTTGGGAATACTGCGTGCATTCAGGTAGAGCGCCCTTAACCTTGTCATCTTGACATTCAGCATTCTAAGACAAGTTGATGCTCACTTTTGTGTTGCCTGATTCTAATGTCACTTTCTACTTTTCTACCTCCTGTTACCAGCTTTACTTCCTCCCAATTTGATCCTTCATTCCAATTTCAAAAGGAAACTGGATGGGTACTTGAAGGAAGAGAACATGCAGGGCTATGGGGATCAAGGGTGGGAGCAGGACTGGGTGAATTGCTGAACAGAGAACGGGCACCGTCTCGATAGGCAGAATGGACTCCCTCTGTGCCATAAGTGATTCCATTAATCTTTGATGGGTGTGTCAGCTGCTTCTGCATGGAAAGGTCGAGATACATCGAAGTTCAATGAAACTGCGACGTTAACGGCCACTGGCAGCTCCGTCCTTCCCCTGGTGTGAGGCTCCAGGTCATGTTACAGGAGCTAACACAGCACTGTGACCACCTCTTTATTGAATCAGAGTCACCTCACACACTGCTCCTGTGTTAGGTGCAGGTAGGAAAAGTGCTCTTGGCAAACCCAGGGTGGGTAGGACAGAGTCCCCTCCTCCTCTCTCTTTACAGAGCTTCCCCTCTCTGCAGCCTCTACTCCATTTGTTAGTCATGTTACAGTCCCAGAGACACTGTAACTACAGTCGCCATACCTCGTCCAGAGTTGGGTCACCAAATCCTCTGTCCTCCCTGAATGTCTGCAGCAGCTCACAACACAAACTATAGAAAACCACCCACAGCACCTCCACTGACTTTACAACAGCAGAATTAAGTCAAAAGCCCGTCACCTGTAAGTTACATGTCTGATACATTTAAATAACACGAGAGGGCGTTCCTCGTGCTGCTGAATGTTTGTTCAGCTGACAGTGACTAACACAGGCGGTCAGTGGACATGCGCAGACCAAGTTTCAAAGACGTACATCAAAGTACTGGAATAGCAGTTTGATGTGACATTCCATAACTCCTCATTGTACGAGTGCACACAATGTTCACCCGGGGTAGAATGCTGCACAGCGTGGGGCGGTGTGCACATCATGCCAGAAGTGGCTGGTAGCTCAGCTCACACCTTTTGTGGATCCAGGCTTCCATAGTGTAGGAAAGAGTGGTGTTGTAGAACCGAAAATGATCACCAGGCAGATAGAGATGGAAGGAAACTCACTTTCAAAGGAAACATGGAAATAGATTTGATGGCAAAGGTTTTTCTGGGATATGGGAATGAACACAATGAGACTAATGGGAGGGGTGAGGCCAGGGATCGATTCAAACACAAGAATAAGATTATTAAAATTAAGGTGCTGCCAGGCCGGAGCCAATGTAGATCACTGAGTACAGGGGTGATGGGTGATCGGGATTTGGTGTGAGTTAGGATACAGGCAGCAGGATTCTGGATGGACTGTGGTTTATGGAGGTTTATAACTGGGAAGGTGACCAGGATAAAATTGGAACAGTCAAGTGTGGATTCAACAGTGACACGTATGAGGGTGTATGCAGCAGATGGGCTGTGGCAGTGGTGGAGATGGGTGATATTACAGAGGTGGTAGTAGGCAGGGTTGGTGATGAAGAGAATATGGAGATGAACTCAGCTCAGGATTAGACAGAACACAGAGGTTGTAACCTGTCTGGTTCAACCTCTGACATTGGGCAGGGACGGGTATGTGGTTCTCAGATAGGGGACAGAATTTCTTATGGAAAACAATGATACTGTCTTCAGTCTTCAAAAATAATTAAAGTACTTGACCAGTATTTCAGTGAACCAGGGTTGGCAGATATTATATGTGGGAATAGAGACTTACCAGGGGCAGTAGCAGCAGGAAAGATGAGAGCAAATTTCAAGAACTATTTTACAGATAGCAATAGTATGTAGAGCTAATAGCTGGAGAGAGATATTCACCAGGAATAACAACAGCAGCAAGGAGGGCAAAGTAAATTCCAGGAGCAGTAATGCAGTTAAACATGGTTTATAAAATTAATAGCTGTATTGCCAAACTTACCAGGGGCAGCAACAGTAGCGAGGATGGGATAGTAAATGTGTTGAATAATCAGCAGAGTAAAATAGATCCGAGATGTTAAAGACAGCGAATCATGCGTTGAAAGCATGTAAAGAGGCCACGATAAACCTCTGCCCACTGTTGTAACATTCCAATCTATTGTTCTCAGAATCTGACCCATTGTTGTAACATTCCAATCTATTGTTGTCAGGTTCCGATCTATCCTCTCCCTCTCTCTAGAGCCGCTGATCTCTATAAGTTTTGAGGCTGATACTCCACTGGCGTGATGGGATAACACCTTGAAAGGAATCCCTTATTGATAGAAGATGGAAATCCTCCAGTGATACAATTAGGGTCCATGGAGATTGACTTCAAGTACAGTCACTGAACAAACATATTCAGTTAACCACTTTCCATCGAACACTTCTTGGAACTCAAACAAGTCGGACATTTACCCAGTGTGATAGGTTGTGTGAGGGTTACTGAGGGAAGTAAATGTGGAAATAGAAGGGGCACTGGACAGAATCTTCCAATCCTCCTTGGATAGGGAAGTTATGACAGAGGACGAGACGGTTGTAAATGTTACACCCTGTTTAGAAAAGGAGAGATGGGGTAAACCCTGCAGTGACCAGTCAGTCTTATGTCAGTGGTTAGAAATTTCGAAAGGTCACAACCAAGCGACAGGTATTCCTTGCTCGAAAAAAATGGGAGATTAATTGAGAAGCAGCACGGAAATGCGAATTCCAAATCATGTCTGGCAAACGTCAACAACAACAACTTATTTTATGTAGTGTCTTTAATGTAATAAAACATCCCAAGATGCTTCACAGGAGCATTATTAAATAAAAAATGACGCCGAGACATATAAGGAAATATTCGGTCAGAGGACCAAAAGCGTGGTCAAAGAAGTAGGTTTTAATGGGTACATTAAAGAAGGTAAGCATGGTGGAGAGATGGAGAGATGGAGGGGTGTAAGGAGGGTATTCCAGTGCTCGGGGCCTAGGCAACTGAAGGTGTGGCCAACAAAGGTGGAACAGTTAATAACAGGGAGGTAGAAGAGTCATGAATTAGAGGAGTTCAGATATATTGAAGGGTTGTGCGGTTGGAGGATATTACAGGCACAGGCCGGGGGTGAGGTCATGGAGGGAAAACAAGGTGGAGAATTTAAATAAAGACATTGCCTGATCATGAGTCAATGTCAGTCAGTGATATATGAACAAGCCTTGGTGCGAGTTAGGACATGGGCAGCAGAGTTCTGGGGGACCTTATGTTTACAGAGAGCAGCATGCGGTAGACCAGCCAGGAGTGAACTGGAATAGTCATGTCCAGGGGTAATGAAGGCATGAATGAATTTCAGCAGCAGAAGGGCTGAGACAGGGGTGAAGTCAGGCTCTGTTACTGAGGTGGAGATAGGCGATTGTAATGATTGCGTGAGTATTATGTTAGAAGCTCATTATGTGATTAAATGTGACACCAAAGTTGTAAACAGTCTGTCTGAATCTCAGACTGTTACCAGGGTGGGATCAATAGCAGGGGAACAGAGCTGGAGTGCGGAGTGAAAACATGGACTTGAATTTTCCCAATATTTAATTGGAGGAAAGTTCTTCTCATCCAGTACTGGATGTCGGATAAGCAGTCTGATAATTTACCAACAGTGGAGGAGTGGAGAGAGGTGGTGCTGAAGTAAACTTGGTGGAGTTCTTTCATGAAACAATGGAGAGGGTTGATGCAGGTGGTGTGATTGAGGTTATATATATGGACTTTCAAAAGGTGTTTTATCAATTGACATTCAATAGACAGGTTAGGAAAACTGAACCCGATGGATTAAAGGGACAGTGACAGTGTGGATATAACATTGCCTAATGAACAGTAAACAGAGAGAAGTTGTGAAAGATTGTTGTTCGGACTCGATGGGAGTATACAGTGGTGTACCCCAGGGCTCGGTATTAGGAGCACTGCTCGTTTTGCTATTGGAAAGCCTAGGGTTAGTAGGGCAGAGCCCCCTCCTCCGCCCTCTTTAAAGTGCTTCCCCTTTCTGCAGCTTCCGCTCCATTTGTTGATCATGTGACAGACCCAGAGACACTGTAAATACAGTCCCGAGACCTCGTCCAGAGTTGGATCACTAAATCCTCTGTCCTCCCTGAATGTCTGCAGCAGCTCACAACACAATCTCCAGAAAACCATCCACAGCACCTCCACTAACTTTACAATAGCAGAAGCAAGTCAAAAGCCCCTCACGTGTAAGTTGGATGCCTCGTCCTTTTAAATAATAATAGAAGGGGCTCCTCGTGTTTCTTAATGTATGTTCAGCTGAGCGAGACTAACACAGGCGGTCAGTGGACATACACAGACCAAGTTTCAAAGATGTACGTCAAAGCTGCCAGAATGGCTGATTGACACCATATTCAGTCCCTTCCTTACACTACAGACACACGCATGTTACAGCCACGCGAGCACCCCGGCCAGTCTGGGTGTCCTGTACAATGTGCTGGATGGTACCAGCAGTGCAGCTCACACCATTTTATGGATCCAAACTTCCACAGCACCAGTGGAGCTGGAGAGATGTAATGTGTGGTCAGGGAGAGAGACAGAGAGACCATGCCAGTATGTCCCGTCGCAACCTACAACAGCCTTCCACACTAACCACAACTCCAGCAACCTTCGTGTCAACCTTCGTGTCAATTGGCTGGCCCATAGAAGTCAGAGGGTGGTAGTAGATGGAAACTATTCAGCATGGAGCTCGGTGACCAGTGGTGTTCCACAAGGATCTGTTCTGGGACCTCTGCTCTTTGTGATTTTTATACATGACTTGGATGAGAAAGTGGAAGGCTGGGTTAGCAAGTTTGCCAACACCATGAGCTTTTATTTTCCGCAATAACCTTTGATCAGAGACAGTCAGCATGGCTTTGTAAGGGGCAGGTCATGCCTCACAAGCCTGACTGAATTCTTTGAAGATGTGACGAAACACATTGATGAAGGAAGAGCAGTGGATGTGGTGTATATGGATTTTAGCAAGGAGTTTGGTAAGTTTCCCCATGGTAGGCTCATTCAGAAAGTTATGAGGCATGGGATTCAGGGAAAGTTGGCTGCCTGGATACAAAATTGGCTGGCCCATAGAAGTCAGAGGGTGGTAGTAGATGGAAACTATTCAGCATGGAGCTCGGTGACCAGTGGTGTTCCACAAGGATCTGTTCTGGGACCTCTGCTCTTTGTGATTTTTATACATGACTTGGATGAGGAAGTGGAAGGCTGGGTTAGCAAGTTTGCCGATGACACGAAGGTTGCTGGAGTTGTGGATAGTGTGGAAGGCTGTTGTAGGTTGCAACGGGACATTGACAGGATGCAGAGCTGGGCTGGGACGTTGCAGATGGAGTGCAACCAGGAAAAGTGTGAAGTGATTCATTTTGGAAGGTCGAATTTGAATGCAGAATACAGGCGCAAAGACAGGATTCTTGGTAGCGTGGAGGAACAGAGGGATCTTGGGGCCCATGTCCATAGATCGCTCAAGGTTGCCACCCAAGTTGATAGGGTTGTTAAGAAGGCGTATGGTGTCTTGGCTTTCATTAACAGGGGGATTGAGTTTAAGAGCTGCGAGGTTATGCTGCAGCTCTATAAGGCCCTGGTTCGACCACACTTGGAACATTGTGTTCAGTTCTGGTCGCCTAATTATAGGAAGGATGTGGAAGCTTTAGAGAGGGTGCAGAGGAGATTTACCAGGATGCTGCCTGGACTGGAGGGCATGTCCTACGAAGAAAGATTGAGGGAGCGAGGGCTTTTCTCATTGGAGCGAAGAAGGATGGGAGGTGACTTGATAGAGGGGTACAAGATGATGAGAGGCATAGATAGAGTGGATAGCCAGATACTTTTTCCAAGGGTGGAAAGGGCTATCACCAGGGGGCATAATTTTAAGGTGACTGGAGGAAGGTTTCAGGGAGATGTCAGAGGTAGGTTATTTACACAGAGAGTAGTGGGTGCGTGGAATGCGCTGCCAGCGGTGGTAGTAGAAGCAGATACATTAGGGGCATTTAAGCGACTCTTGGATAGGCACATGGATGATCGTAGAATGAAGGGTAGGTAGTTAGTTTGATCTTAGAGTAGGTTAAAGGTTCGGCACAACATCGTGGGCCGAAGGGCCTGTACTGTTCTATGTTCTATGTTCTGTGTGGCACCTTATCAAATGCCTTCTGGAAATCTTTGTACAGTGCATCCACCAGTTCCCCTTTATCCACAGCCCATGTTACTTCTTCAAAGAACTCCAGTTAATTGGTTAAACATAATTTCCCTTTCACAAAATCATGTTGACTCTACCTGATCGCCTTGAATTTTTCTACCTGCCTTTTATAAAATCTTTAATAATAGCTTCTAAAATCTAATCCACAGCCAGAAAGCCTTTCTCATCTGTCACATATTGTTGCTCTACTATGTTTATTCTGATTTTGTGCTGTATTTGAACCGTCACTCCTCAATAAACTGCTTGTGGCCCTTTCACCTCCTTTTGGGTAATCTGTGACTGTAGATCAGACCTGACAGTGGTGTAGGAGAGGGAACACAGAGATCGGGATATTAGTCTTGGTTTACTTGGTTTGTGAAAAATAGCAAACTCCGTTGAGCGGTCATTGCTGAGATTGGGTAGGACATTTGGCAAACAAAGAGAGTTTACACTCAATCAAACGTGTGTGTTCATCACTAAGAGCGTGGTGGGGGGGGGTGGGAATTTCAGAAAGTTTTGAATAAGTAAAGTCAGAAATACAATCTCACTCGCATATCACAGGAAATAGTCAATTGATAACCTGGTAGAGAAGAAAAACAGGCACGCCTGGGGAGACGGACATACTAAGGATTTTCGAGGTGCATGATGGGAATTGCGATTTTATTCTCAATGGAATATCTGAGGATGTCCAGAAGTGCAAATTTAAGCTAATAAAAAAAGGCTGAGATAAGTTAGTCAATGGGGCACATCTGTGTACCTGAACAGAAAGTGCTGGAAATACTCAGTGGGTCTGGCAGCATCGGTGCAGAGAGAAACAGAGTTCATGTTTCAGATCTGTGACCCTTCATCAGAACTGGTAAACGTTAGAAATGTTGATGTACAAGCTGGAGATGGTAAGACCATGGACTTCCAGCATTCCATTCCACCCCCAATCCTTCACCTCAAACCTCCCCTTCTGATTTTATACTTTCCAATGATAACCCAATACCACCAACTTCCCAGTCACAGCAGTTCCAGAGTCAGAAAGAGAGCAGCAGAAGAGGACTGATGGTGAAGCCCCATCATTTGGTCTGATACTCACAGCCACCAGATCAAATACTTACAGTGCGTGTACCTTGGAGGCTGGTATAGAGTCAGAATCTGCACGTGGTGAGTCACCGAGCATGAGTGAGCTGCAGCCACTCCAAGGGGAAAGGATAGTTCATGTGTCAGATCACAGGAGGGTGAGGTCACAAACGAGTTATAATACACAGGACTCAGATGTGAACATTGCTGGAGCTGATGCCCATGTCGAGGTGGTGCAGTCTGAATCCGAGTCCTCAAGGCCCAGAGCTATTCGGGGACGTCCTGAAAGGCCATCTGCAGTCTCCCTCAGTGAAGGTCAGCAGCCTTTCACCAGCCATGCTGCAGTCACTGGGAAACACTGTGTAGGAGCAGTAGGCAGGTTGAGGGAAACCACAAGACAGGGACTAAAGGAATACACAATTGTGAATAGTTCAGTTTTGTTTGTATATTTGCATGTGTTGTTGGATAAAGATGATCATGAAAAACATTTTGTTGGTGTTTTTATTGCAGGATGCTTACCTAGGGGACGCTGTGATGGGGCATCTCAGATGGGTATAATGGTGGAGAAGAGGGGGATCCAAGGTGGGAAAGGGAAGTTGTCCTCTGGGAACTTGAATCTTAGCAGCGTCTCACTGACAGCCTGTCCGGGTTGACATCATCCAGGAAATATCCTCCCTGCCTCCTCCTCCTCCTACTGAGGTAGCCTGCGGATTCCTGGTGCCAATGCCTGTGTCCTCATGGTGGTGATGATGTGAAGGGTGCAGCAGAACACCATGAACTTGGACACCTGCTCCAGTGTGTACTGGAGGGCTCTCCCCGAGCGGTTCAGACATCGGAAGCATTGCTTCACCTGGTGGTTTTCTGTGGGGAAGGGGAGTGTCTAGAGTTTAGAGGTCATGAACCACATTCTGGTTCTGCATGGGGGCCCGATGTGTTGGGACCGACTGACCGCTTCAGAATGATGGAATGGTGGCTGCTGCCAGGATAGTGGACATTTACCAACATGATGTACTGGGCATGCTCACACGCCAACTGTACATTAATGGAGTGAGAGTTCTTCCAGTTCCTGTACCTCTCCCCGTTGCCATGGGGACCCCGCAGAGACACCTAGACCATCAGGAATCCCGCTATCATGACAAAGCCACGGGCCTTCTCACCTGCTTCTCCCTGCTGAGGGAGCAGGCAGTATAATTCACCTCCCCGACATAGATGGCCTCCGTCACACAGCAGATACATCAATGGACAACATAGAGAGAGATAATGGATACGTCACCCGTTCTTGATGGAAAGATCCAGATAAGAACATAATAACATGAGAAGTAGGAGCAGGAGTAGGCAATTCAGCCCCTCAAGCCTGCTTTGCCATTCAATATGATCATGGCTGATCTCATCTCGGCCTCAACTCCACTTTCCTGCCCGTTCTCCATAACTCTTCAACCCATTACTAATTAAAAATCTGTCTATCGCCTCCTTAAATTTACTCAATGTCCCGGCATCTATTGCACTCCGGGTAGTGAATCCCACAGACACACGACCCTTTGGGAGAAGAAATTTCTCTTCATCTCTATTTTAAATCCTTATCCCTTATCCTAAAACAATTACCTCTCATTCTAGGTTGCCCCTCAAGAGGAAACATCTTCTCTATGTCTACTTTGTCAATCCCCTTAATCATCTTCTCTACCTCAATTAGATCGACTCTCATTCTTCTAAACTCTGGAGAGTAAAGGCATAAAGAGCTCAATGGCTCTTCATAAGACAACCCCCTTATCCCTGGAATCAATCTGGTGACCCTCCTCTGATCTGCCTCCAATGCAACTACATCCATCCTCAAGTCAGGAGACTAAAACTATACACAATACTCCAGGTGCGGTCTCATTAATGCCTTGTACAGTTGCAGCAGCACTTTCCTACTTTTATATTCTATTCGTTTAGCAAGAAATACCAAAATTCAATTTGCCTTCCTTTTCACCTGATATACCTCCAAACAAGCTTTCTGCGATTCATGCACGGGGACACCCAGATCCTTCTGCACCGAAGCACTCTGAAGTTTCTCTCCAGTTAGGTAATAATTTGCCTTTCTATTCTTCCGACCAAAATGGATAACCTTACACTTATCCACGTTAAACTCCATCTGCCAAATTTTGGATCATTCACCTAACCTATCCATATCAATTTGTAAATTTCTTATTTAATTATTGCAATTTACTATCCCACCTATTGTAGTGTCATCTGCAAATTTGGCAATAGTACTTTCTATCCCTTCATCCAAGTCATAAATATATATTGTAAATAGCTGGGGCCAAGGACCAAACCCTGTGGTAACCCACTTGTTACATCTTGCCAACCAGAAAAAGAGCCATTTATGCCGACTCTCTGTTTTCTGTTGGTTAGCCAATCCTCTATCAAAGTTAATAAATTGCCCCTAACCCCATGTAATCTTACCTTGTGTATTAACCTTTTGTGCAGCACCTTATCAAATGTCTTCTGGAAGTCCAGATATACATCTACAGGATCCCCATTTTCCACTTTTCTTGTCACAGCTTCGAAGACCTCTAGCAAATTCGTCAAATAGGACTTTCCCTTCATAAAACCATGCTGACTCTGATGGATTGCGTTTTGACTTTCTAAATATCCAGTTATTACTTCCTTAATAATGGGTTCTAACAATTTCCCAACGATAGATGTTTCCTACTTTCTGCCTTCCTCCCTTTCACCCAGTTCATTCCAAAGTTCAATGAGAAGGATGTGGCAGAATTATCCGTCACTTTTGAAAAGCTTGTAAAGTAACTGAAATGTCCGGCGGAGAGCTGGACACTGTTCTGACAAAACAAAGTAACAGGAAAATCCCATGAGGTTTATTCACTGTTGCCAGATGAAAGTTCATCAGATTATGAGATGACTAAAAATGCAATGCTGGGCGTACATGAGATAGTACCGGAAGTGTACCGTTAAACATTCCCAACCCTCCGAAAGCAGCCTGACTAAAGTGATCTCGAGTTTGAAAGAGTTAAACAGCTTCCGAACACAGGGACATAGCAGCAGGAGCAGGCTATTAAGCCCATCGAGGCTGCTCCACCACTCAATATGACCATGGCTGATCATCCACTTCAATGCCTTTTTCACACATTATCTTCATATCCCCTTTTTGTCATTTGCAGTTAGAAATCTGTCAATCTATAGTTTAAACATACTCACCGACTGAGATTCCACATCCGTCTGGGATGCAGAATTCCAAAGATTCAGAAACCTCTGAGTCAAGAAATGTCTCCTCATCTCTGTCCTAAGTGGCTTCCCTCTTATTTTGAAATTGTATCCATTAGTTCTCGACTCCGCAACCAGGGGAAATATTGTACACGCATTTACGCTGTTTATCTCTTTAATTATTTCGTGGGGTTCAATGAGATCCCGACACATTCTTTGAAACTCTGGAGAATACAAGCCCAGTTTCTCTCTTCATAGAACAGTCTCGCTATCCCGGGAACAAGTCTGGTGAACTTTCATTGCACTCCCTCTATGGCAATAATATCCTTCCTAAGGTAAGGGGACCCAAACTGCACACAATATTCCAGCTGTGGTCTAAGCAAGGTTCTATACACATGAAGTAAGACTTCACTACTCCTGTACTCAAATCATCTTGTGATAAAGGCTAACAGAACATTAGCATTCCGAATTGCTTGCTGCACTGCATGTTAGTTTTCAGTGACTTACTGACACACGGTTCCCTTTGTACATCTACACTTTCTAATCCCTTACTATTTAAGAAATACTCTGCACATCTGTTCCTCCTACCAAAATGGATAACGTCATATCTGTCCATATTATATCCCATCTGCCATGTTCTTGCCCAGTCACAATGTCTGTCCAAATCCCCTTGAAGACGCTTTGCATCTTCCTCACAACATGCATTCCCACCTAGTTTTGTGTCATGTGCGAACTTGGAAATATTACATTTGGTCCCCACATCCAAATCATTGACATATATTGTTAACAGCTGGGGCCCAAGTACTGATCCTTGTGGTACACAACTAATCACAGCCTGCCAAAGTGAGAATGACCCGTTTCCTCCGACTCACTGTTTTCTGCCTGTTAACCAATCTTTAATCCATGCCAGTATATTACCTCCTATCCCATGTGCTTTAATGTTGTGAACCAACCTCCTGTGGGGGACTTTATCAAAATCCTTCTGAAAATCCAAGTATAACACGTCCACCGACTCCCCTTTATCAATTCTGTTAGTAACATCCCCAATAAAAACTCCAACAGGTTCGTCAAACATGATTTCTCATTCATAAATCCATGTTTGCGATGCCCAAACAGATTATTATCCAACTGTCCATTTATCACATCCTTTAGAATACAGTCCCAGCATTTTCCCAACGACCGATGCACGAAAGCAGGTCTCTAATTCCCTGTTTTTACTCTCCCTCCCTGCTTAAATCGTGGGGTGACATTTGCTACCTTCCAATCTGCAGGAACCGCTCCAGAATCTATAGAATTTTTGAAGATAGTCACCAATGCAGCCACCATCTCCATAGCTATCTCTTCCCACACCCTGGAATGCAGAATATCAGATCCTGGGGCCTCATCAAACTTCAGCCCCATTAATGTCTCCAATGCAACATTCTTACTAATATTAATTTCCTTCATGTCCTCATTTTCCCTAATCCCTTGGATCTCTAATTCTGGAAACTTCCTTGCATCTTCCTCAATGAGGACAGACACAAAGTAATCATTTAGTTTCACTGCCATTTCTCTGTCCACCATTATAAATTCCCCTGACTCTGCCTGTATTGGACCCACATTTGTCTTCGCCAAACGTTTCATTTTTAGATAGCTATAGAAGATTTAAAGTCAGTTTTTGTGTTTACATTTGACCAGTGGATACAAACACTCAAATTACAGCCCACAAATCTGAACCTTGGAGTGGTGATCTATCTCAAGGAGTTCAAAAACTCGCTCTCCCTACCATTAAAACCCACAAAGAGGAACGAAAGGTTCAAAGAGCCAGGCAGGTTGCAATTCTGGCTGATGCATTTTCCCTTGCACACAAAGCCTTAACCCCAAAGGGAAACCCTTCCCTAGTCACCACAAAGACCCGAGAATAAAAGGTGGGAAGGTTATAGGAGCCCGATCAGCCTTGGGCAAGGAGGAAAAGCTGGACACCCAGGGGACCATCCTCAGGCCAAATAGGACGGCACTGAGACCAGGAGTAATGGCCGAAGACCTGTGCGTTTCCATTGGAATAAGGCAGATCACCATCGAGCTGAATGCTGCAAGTTATGGGAAAACCTGTAGCATTAATCAGGGACCACCAGATCAGTGCAGGATAATGGGACCTGATGGAAAGCACAACAGATCAGGCTGTGCCTCCAACTGCGGCAGTCAGACCCAGTAAACCCACCACAGAGAGTGTGGGAAAAATAAACAAAATCCCTGAGAGGTACCAGGAATTTGTATCATAATGAAAAGTGACCACATACCCCTTGAGTGAGGCAAGTAAAACAATAGTCATACTCAAGGATACAGGGGCCACCCAATCCCTTCTGCTGGGAAAAAGAAAGTGCAGTGAATGCTAGAGCGTTAGTGAATGGTATCGGAAGACAGTATCTGTCCATACCCTTATATCCGGTGCACTTGGAGTGTGACCCAGTTTCATGACCCTTTACCATGGGGATTGTACCTAGTTTTCCGGGTGATGGGTCGAACTGCTCCTGGGTAATATTCTGACAGGGGAAAAGGTGGCAGCTTCCCCAGTATTTCAAGAGAGACCAAAAGAGGTCCGGGAGACAGAGTAGTTACAGGAGAAGGTCCCGGACATTCTCCCTGATTGTGTGGTGACTCGGTCCATGGCCAAACAATCCCCTGAATTGACGCTGCAGACGGATTACCCTACATTCGGGTTGTCTGACACCTTCTTCGGGAAGTTAGAGGAGACAAAGAATGTACTAAACAGTTCTTCCTTATTTGAGGTTCAACAACCCGACCCAGTGTTAAAAAATAGCACAGACTGTCCAAACCAAAAGTGAAGCAGAGGGAGTTGCAGAGTGTTACCATTTAAATAATGAGGTGCTGATGAGGAAGTGGAGACCTCCTCACAGAGCAGAGGATGAAGAGTGGACAGTGGTTCACCAGATAGTGGTGCCGCTGAGGTCCCTTAAAGAAATATTAAGAATGACCCACGACCTTCTAATGGATGGACATTTCGGTGTATGAAAAATCAAAGCCCGCAGAAGACACTATTTTGACTGGCCACAACTTCACAAAGATGTGGTGACGTTTTGTGAAACTAGTCACATGTGCTAAGTTGTGGGGAAGCCCCAACCTGCAATAAAGCCTGCACCCTAATTCACATACCAGCTTTTGGGGACCCCTTCAGCAGAGTGATGGTGGATTGTGGGGTCACCTGCTGAAAACAAAACGGGATACCAGTATCTTCTCACCATTATGGATGTGGTGACCCGATTCCCAGAGGCCTTTCACCCGAAGAACTATCCCTGCCAAGGCTGTGGTGAAGGGGCTAACCCAATTCTTTACCCTATATGGGCTGCCTGCTGAGATCCAGTCGGATCAGGACAAACATTTTATGTCCATTTTTTTTATAAGGTCATAGGTAATCTGGAGCACCGCAGCCTCACAGCTCCAGCGACCCGGGTTCGATTATGTTTACTGCTTTTGCGGAATTTGCAAGTTCTCCCTGTGACCGCGTGGGTTTTCACCAAATGATCCGGTTTCCTCCCACAGCCAAAGACTTGCAGGCTGATAGGTAAATTGGCCATTATAAATTGCCCCTAGTATAGGTTGGTGGGAGGGGAGTTGAGGGATGGTGGGGATGTGGTAGGAATATGTGATTCATGTAGGATTAGTATAAATGGGTGGTTGATGGTCGGCACAGACTCGGTGGGCCGAAGGGCCTGTTTCAGTGCTGTACCTCTAAATAAATAAAATAAGTAAATAAATAAAGTCCTCAGCCTACCATCCATAGTCACAAGGGGCTTTGGAGCGGTACTATCAGACCCTAAAGACAATGATCAGGCCATACTGCTATGAGCAACCCCATGACTGGGACAAAGGGCTGGGATTTCTCCTGTTGGTTTCCAGGGACTTATCCAATGATTCCACTGGCTTTAGTCTCTTTGAATTAGTTTATGGACACGAGGTGAGGGGTTCCCTTAAACTAATCAAGGAGAGGTCTTTGGGACACAGGGATGAGTCGTCCATGTTAGACTACATTTCTATGCTTTGGGAGCACCTAAAGACCTCCCAGGCAGCTATGGAAAGGTAAGGAGACAGAAATGCCAAGGCTAAAACATTTCAGGACAGAGACCATGTATTGTTACTATTCCCACTGCAGGGTGAACCCCTGAAATCCCGGTTCAGTGGTCCATATCGAGTGGCAAAAGGAATAGTCAGGTACATTATTTAATTGACACTCCAGACCAAAGGCAAAAAGCAAAGGCTGTGGAGGGAACAGCCAAGTACAGATCTGTCAGGCAGTCAGGAGGGAAGGATTGGAAAGGGCGGTGAGGACAGGTTAGAGGAGGGCCAGGAGGATTCCAACTGGAACCCCCTACTCTCCGAATAGCCAACCCTGAAATGTGGGATCCATCAGACCCTACGCTCTCCTTCTTAAATGCAGGTCAAAGAGGCAGCCTAAAAAGGCTGCTAACAGCATTTACAGAAACGTGCAAGGACAAGGAAAGGTCCCAAAAAGGCATGTCAATGGTGAGGGAGATGCCTCACCTAGTCGAAGTGCCGCTGCAGAGTGCAGCGAAAGCTGGACAAAGACCTGAGAGCAGTAATGTCCCAGAGGACATAGGGTAGATAAAAAAAATGATTCTTCCCATAGTAAAGGGAAAAGTGAAGGGAACGTACCCAAAAGTAAACAGCACTTGGGTACCTCACCAGAAAGCTAAAAGTAAGGTCAGTGCGGATCTACCCACTGAAGAACCCAATGATCAGGTCCCAAACCCAAAGTTAATCAAACCCACCAATTTCAAAGGCAAACTCAGCAAGAACAAAGGCCCAGAGGAAATCTCAGACACCTCACAGGGTCTAAAAAAACAATTTATTACACACTGTCTGTTTAGGGAGAAAGATTGTTAAGGTGCAGGAACCTGAGTAGTTAAAACTTCATTAGAGGAGAGAAAAGGTAAACAATTCAATCGTTGATGCATTGTCCAGCATCGAACCCGACACATAACCATCCCAGACAAAACGCCAAAAAAGTTAAATCAGTACAGCTGTAACAGACAATGTCAGCTGCAATAATTCTAAGATTAATGTGTGAATTTGAGAAGTGATTATTGAGAATGCATGTATATTTCTTTCTTTTTCTTCCCACAGTTCTGAAATGAAATGTTCCCGTTATCACATTTCTTTCCATGTGCTGCGCTGGTGTTAAGATAACACAACATGCCAAATGAGGAATTTTAATTCATCGTTTGGAAACTTACACTAACCTTTAAATAGAAAAAATCCTACAGTTAACCTTGAAAAAACTGGCAGCCAAGATGGCCACCGTAATTGGCATCTGAAACACATTTTCACATTCTAAGGCCTACAACAGGAGACACATGTCTGATGAGCCTGGACCAATATCATTGGCTTGCTCTAGTGATTGAATTATCTAAGATTACATTCATTAACACCGCATGCAAGACTACCCTGACACATTGACTTTGAAAGAGCAAACTCCTCCATGTATAAATACTGGTATCCTGAGCCCTGGGGAGATAGAAGTTTCTAACCTTGAATCTCATTAGAAGGGTCCAGAGAATACACTGAGGCAGTCAGGAGACCTTCTGTCCATCTCTGTGAAAGCTGGGAGTTTCCCCTGGACAAAGACAGACAAGCCAATGATTCAAACTGTGAAGAAGCAGAAGGGCTGTGACCCCTCTCTCTCTCTCCATCTCTCTCTCCACCTAACATCACAAGTTTGAAAGCCACATGTGACGGCGGGCCGCTCAAGCCTACTTATTGCTGCAGACAGAGTAACCAGGGGAAGAAAGCCTCAAAGAAAATCCTGAGCAATGTGGACCAGCCACATACTGCACTTCGACAAGCAAAAGACTTCAAGAATATTACTTCAGCTGGAAGACCACGGAATCGCCCAACATTACAGAATGAGTTTTTTGAAATGTATTCAGGACTCAAATCCAACCACAAATTTACTTCTCACTCTGTAATCTATTTGAGTGTGTGTGATTCTCGTGTGACTGTGTGTGTAACTGTGTGTTCCGTTTTTTTATGATTTTATTCAGATCGGGTTTCTCTTGTTAAGTTTAATAAACTCACCTCTTTCATGTTTAAACTCAAGAGAACTTGTCCAATCGGTTTCTTCACCATCACACCAAAGGTAAGATGTAAAAGACTCACTGAGACGTTAAGCATATTCACTGTTTATAAAGGACAAACACTGTTGTGGTCAAATAAAGAAGAGCCACTCTGACCCCTCCTCACATGGCCATAACAATTGGCCGGGCTGGGGATGGAGAGAATATGGGGATGAACTCAGCTCAGCATTAAGTAGATACCAGAGGTTGTAAATTTCCTGATTCAGCCTGAGACAATGGCCAGCGAGGGGGATGCAGATCATGGACAGGGAATGGAGTTGTGACAGAAACGGAAGATAATGGTTTCAGTCTTCTCACGATTTAAATGGCAAGAACACTAAATCAGTGAAATATGGTTTATGAATCTAATAGTTGGATACAGAGACTTACCAGGGACACCAATAGTAGCGAGGATGGGATAGTAAATAAATTGACTCATCTTCAGAGCAAAATAGAGCCGCTGTTCTAATGTTATCCAATAATAATCTGCAGTAAGATAGTCAAACCAATAGGATAAACTCCTGTCACTTGTTGTAACATTCCAATCTATTGTTCTCAGATTCTGACCCATTGCTGTAACATTCCAATCTATTGTTCAGATTCTGATCTCTCCTCTCCCGCTCTCTGCAGCCCACGGATCCCTTTTAGTGCCGGAGCTGATGGTCCCGCTAACACTTTCGGAAAGCACATTGAAAGGAGTCCTGCATTAATAGAAGAGGGAAACCCTCCAGTGACACCATTAGGGTCCATGGAGACTGACATTAGTTACAGTCAATGAACAAACAGTTTCAGTTAACCCCTTTCAATTCAACACTTTTTGTACCACAATAAAGTAGAACATTCACCCAGTCTGCATGGGTTTTGTGAGGGTTACTGAAGGAAGGAATGGTGGAAATGACAGAAGCACTGGACAAAATCTTTCAGTCATCCTTGGATATGGGAGTGATGCCAGAGGTCTGGAGGATTGTCAATGTTACACCCTGTTTAAAAAGGAGAGGTTGGGTAAACCCTGTAACTATCAGTCTAATGTTGGTTGTTGGAAAATTCTAGAGGTCATAACCCAACACATAAATATATCCTGTTTGTAAAACACGGGATAATAAATGACAAGCAGCACGGAAAGGTTAATGAAATATCATTCCTGAAAATCTTCATCAAGTTCGTTGAGGACGTAACTGTGATTGTTTCATGTAATATAATCATAGAAAGTTTAAGATACAGAAAGAGGTCATTTGGCCCATTGTGTCTGCACCGGCCGAAAAATGATCCACCTATTCTAATCCCATCTTCTAGCATTTGATCCATAGCCCTGCAGATAATGACACTTGAGGTGAACATCCAGATTCCTTTTCACTGAGTGGAGGGATTCTGCTTCAACTATCCTTTCAGGCAGTAATTTCCAGACTCTCACTATAAACAGGGGATGCAATACTGAACCCTGTGGAACGCCACTGTCAACAGTCCTCAGGTCAGTAAAATATCCGTCAACAACTACACTTTAATAAAAACAAGACATGCTGGAAATACTCAGCAGGTTTGGCAGCATCTGTGGAGAGAGAAGCAGAGTTAACGTTACAGGTCAGTGACCCTTCATCATTGACCTGAAACGTTAACTCTGCTTCTCCCTCCACAGATGTTGCCAGACCTGCTGAGTATTTCCAGCATTTCGTGTTTTTACTTCAGATTTCCAGCTTCCGCAGTATTTTGCTTTTATTATAACAATTACCCTTTGTTTCTTGCCACTGAGCCCATTTTGTATTTTTGGGTGGACAAGTTGCTCCTCAACTCCCCGCTAATCCTTCTACCAAGCACTTTAAGTTACTGCCCCCTAGTCACTGATCTCTCTGCTAAGGTGAATAGACTCTTCACCTCCACTCTATCCAGACCCAACAAAATTATGTCCATTTCAATCAGATCTCCCTTCAGCCTTCTCTGTTCCAAGTAGAACAACCCCAGCCTATCTAATCTTTCTTCATAGCTGCATTTTTCCAGTCCTGGCAAACATCCTTGTAAATCTCCTCTGTACCCTCTCCAGCGCAATTCCATCCTTTGTGTAATTAGGTGACCAGAACTGCAGAGTACTCAGGTTGTGGCCCAACCAATGATTTATACAGTTCCAGCATAACCTCACTGCTCTTGTATTCTATACCTCAGCTAATAAAGGAAAGGATTCCATATGCCTTCTTAACAACCTTATCGACCTGACCTGCTACATTCAGGACATCAGTGGACATTCTCTCCAAGGTCCCTCACTTCCTCTACACTTCTCAGTATTTTCCGATTGATCGTCTATCCCTTTGCCTTGTTTGACCTCCTCAATTGCATCGTCTCATACTTAACCAGGCTGAATTCTATTTGTCACTTTTCTGCCATCAATATTTTCCTGCAGCCTAGCTATCCTCCTCGCTACCTACCGCACGGCCAATCTGTGTTCCATCTGCACACATCTTGATCATGCCCCCTACATTTACGTTCAAATCGTTAATATATACTACAAAAAGCAGGGGACCCAGTACTGAGCCCTGTGGAACGCCACTGGAAACAGACCTCAAGTCAGAAAGTCACCCGTCAACAATTACCCTTTGTTTCCTGTCACTGAGCCAATTTTGTATCCAGCTTTCTGCATTTCCCTGGATTCCATGGGACTTTATTTGTTTTACCTAGTATGCCACATGGGACCTTGTCAAAAGCCTTGCCAAAATCCACGGAGACCATATCATCTGCACTACCCTCATCTATCATCCTTGCGACTTCTTCGAAAAATTCAATCAAGTTGGTCAAACAATATCTTCCCTTATCAAATCCATGCTGACTGTCCTTGATTGACCTGAGCCTTTCTAAGTGACAGTTTATCCTGTCTCTCAGAATACATTCCAATAATTGGCCCACTACTGAGGTTACACTGATTGGCCTGCAATTATTCGGTCTATCTCTTGCTCCATTTTTAAAGAGGTACAATGTTAACACTTCACCAATCCTCTGGCACTACACCTGTATCCAGTGAGGATTGGAAAATGATGGTCAGACCCTCTGCTATTTCCTCTCTCACTTCTTTTGACAGCCTGGAATACATTTCATCTGGCCCTGGTGATTTATCAACTTTCAAAGATGCTAATCCCATTAATACTTCCTCTCTCCCTATGTATATCACATCCAATAATTCACATTCCTCCTCCTTAACCACAGTATCTGCATCGTTCCCCTCTTTTGTTAAGAGAGATACAAAGTGCTCATTAAGAACCTTATCAACATCTTCCGCCCCTACTCATGTATATCCACTTATGTATATAGATTTTCAAACGGCCTGTGATCAACTGACATTTCATAGACTTGTCATGACATGGATTAATGTGACAGTGATAGTGTGGATATTTCATAGACTTGTCATGACATGGATTAATGTGACAGTGATAGTGTGGATATTTCATAGACTTGTCATGACATGGATTAATGTGACAGTGATAGTGTGGATATTTCATAGACTTGTCATGACATGGATTTATGTGACAGTGATAGTGTGGATATGACACTGACTCAGGGACAGAAAGCAGAGAGAAGTGGTGAACAGTCATTGTTCAGACTGGAGGTGGAGGGGAGTATACAGTACTGCTTCTCAGGGTTGGATTCACTCAGCGTGATATCAAGAAACGATTGAAGGCACGGGATACTGCAAAGGCTATGGGCCCTGACAATATTCCTGAAATAGTACTGAATACCTGTGCTCCAGAACTTCCGTTCCCCCATCAAATTGTTCAAGTACAGCTACAACATTGGCATCTACCCGTCAATGTGCAAAATTGCCCAGCTATTTCCTGTACACAAAAAGCAGGACAAGTCCAACCCGGCCAATTACCGCCCCATCAGCCTATTCTCAATCATCAGTAAAGTGATGGAAGGTGTCATCGACAATGCTATCAAACAGCACTTGCTTAGCAATAACCTACTTAGTGACGTTCAGTTTGGGTTCCGCCAGGGTCACACAGCTCCTGACCTCATTACAGCCTTGGTTCAAACATGGACAAAGGGGCTGAATTCAAGAGGTGACTGCCTTGACATCAAGGCAGCATTTGACTGAGTATGGCATCAAGGAGCCAGAGCAAAAATGGAGTCAGTGGGAATCAGCGGGAAATCTCTCTGCTGGTTGGAGTCATACCGAACGCAAAGGAAGATGGTTGTGGTTGTTGCAGGTCAATCATCTCAACTCCAGGACATCACTGCAGGAGTTCCTCAGGGTAGTGTCTGAGACCCAACCATCTTCAGCTGCTTCATCAATGACCTTCCTTCAATCACCAGACCAGAAGTGGGGATGTTGGCTGATGATTGCACAATTTTCAGCACCATTCGTGACTCCTCAAATACTGAAGCAGTCTGTGTAGAAATGCAACAAGACCTGGACAATATCAAGGCTTGGGCTGCTAATTGGCAAGTATCATTCGCACTGCACTAGTGCCAGGCAATGACCATCTTCCACAAGAGAGAATCTAATCATCTCCCTTGACATTCAATGACATTACCAAAGCTGAATCCACCACTATCAACATCCTAGGGGCTACCATTGACCAGAAACTGAACAGGAGTAGCCATATAAATACCATGGCTCAAAGAGCAGGCCATAGGCGAGGAATGCTGAGGCGATTAACTCACCTCCTGACTCCCCAAAGCCAGTCCACCATCTGTAAGGCACAAGTCAGGAGTGTGATGGAATACTCTCCGCTTGTCTGGATGGGTGCAGCTCCAACAACACTCAAGAAGCTCGGCACCATCCAGTACAAAGCAGCCCGCTTGATTGGCACCCCATCCACGACATTCACTCCCTCCACCACCGAAGCACAGTGGCAGCAGTGTGTACCATCTACAAGATGCACTGAAGCAACACACCAAGGCTCCTTAGACAGCACCTTCCAAACACACAACCTCTACCACATAGAAGGGCAAGGGCAGCAGATGTATGGAAACACCACCACCTGCAAGTTCCCCTCCAAGCCACACACCATGCTGATTTGACACTATCTTGCCGTTCTTTCACTGTCGCTGGGTTAAAATACTGCAACTTCCTTCCTAACAGCACTGTGGGTGTACCTACCCCACATGGACTGCAGTGGTTCAAGAAGGCAGCTCACCACCACCTTCGCATGGTCAATTAGAGATGGGCAATAAATGCTGGCCTGGCCAGCGATGTCCACAACCCATGAATGAATTTTTAAAAATGATGCCAGCGAAGTAAAGGGCTGTAAATGTTACACCCTGTTTAAAGAAGGAGAGGTTTGATAAGCCCTGTAACTATCAGTCTGATGTTGATTCATGGAAAATTCTGGAGGCCATAACCCAGCACAAAAATATTTCTTACTTGTAAAATCATGTCTTAATAAATGACAAGCAGCACGGATAGCTTCATGGAAAATCATCTCTGATAACCTTGATAGTTTGTTGACAGAATTGTGAGTGTTAACGAGGATAGCGTGTTTCGTGTTGTAGAATCATAGAATCGTAGACAATTTAAGGCACAGAAAGAGGCAACTTGGCCCATCGTGTCTGTGCCAGCCGAAATGTTATCCACCTATTCTAATCCCACATTACAGCACTTGATCCGCAGCCCTGCAGATTATGACACTTGAGGTGCACATCCAGACTCCTTTTGAATGAGTAGAGGGTTTCTGCCTCAACCATCCTTTCATGAAGTGAGTTACAGACCCTCACTAAAAGCATGGCACCCAGTACCGAGCCCTCTGGAACACGACTGGAAACAGTCCTCCAGTCAATACCCGTCAACAATTACCCTTTGCTTCCTGTCACCGACGCAATTTTTTATTTCTGGGTGAGCATGTTTTTCCTCAACTCCCTTCTGAAAGTTCTACCAATCACTTTAAACCTATGTCCCCTAGTCACTGACATTTCCGCTAACGTGAATAGACCCTTCACCTCCACTCAATCCAGGCCCCACAAAATGTTGTTCATTTCAATCAGATCTCCCCTCAAGCCTTCTCTGTTCCATGAAGAACAACCCCAGCCTATCCAATCTTTCCTCATAGCTGCATTTTTCCAGTCCTGGCAACATCCTCGTAAATCTCCTGTGTACCCTTTCTAGTGCAATTACATCCTTTCTGTTACCAGAACTGCACACAGTATTCAAGTTGTGGCCTAACCAATGATTAAGACAGTTCCAGCATAACCTCCCAGCTCTTTCATTCTATATCGGCTAAAAAGGGAAATGATTCCACGTGCCTTCTTAACTGCCTTATTGACCTCTCCTGCTATCTTCAGGGATCTGTGGGCATTCACTTCAAAGTCCCTTACTTCCTCTACACTTCTCAGTATTGTCCTAGTAATCGTGTATTCCTTTGCTTGTTTGAGCTCCCCAGTTGCATCACCTCACACTTATCCAGGTCGATTCCCATTTTTCTGCCCATCTGACCAGACCGTCAATATCTTCCTGCAGCCTACAGCTATCCTTCTCGCTATCCGCCACATGGCCAATCTTTGTGTCGTCTGCAAAAGTCTTGATCATACCCCCTAAATTTATGTCTAAATCTTTAATATAGACCAGAGAAAGCAGGGGACCCATTACTGAGTCCTGTGGAATGACAATGGAGACAGTCCTCCAGTCGCAAAAATACTTGTCAATAATTACCCTGTGTTTCCTGCCACTGAGCCAATTGTGTATCCGCCTTGCTGCATTTCTCTGGATGCCATGGGATTTTATTTTTTGAACCAGTCTATCATGTGGGACCTTGTCAGAAACCTTACTAAAATCCATGTAGACCACATCAACTGCACTACCCTCATCTATATTCCTTGTAACAGCTTCAAAAAATTCGATCAATTTGGTCAAACAAGAGAGTCAATTAACAAATCCATGCTGACTATCCTTGATAAACCTGTGCCTTTCTAAGTGACAGTTTATCCCGTCTCTCAGAATAGATTCCAATAATTTGCCCACTACTGAGGTTAGACTGACTGGCCTGTCATTATTCAGACAATCCTTCACTCCATTTTTAAACAGAGGTACAACGTTAGCAATTCTCCAATCCTCCGGCACCACAACTGTATCTAGTGAGATTGGGAAATGATGGTAGGCAGACCCTCTGCTATTTGCTCTCTTGCTTCTTTGAACAGCCTGGGGTACATTTCATCCGGCTCTGGTGATGTTTCAACTTTCAAGGATGCTAATCCCATTAATACTTCCTCTCTCCCTATGTTTACCATATCCAATAATTCACACTCTTCCTCCTTAACGACAATATCTAAATCCCTCCTCTTTTCTGAAGACATACGCAAAGTGCTCAATAAGAACCATACCAATATCTTCCACATTTATACAAAGGTTACCTTTCTAATCTATTATGGGTCCTACTCTTCCCTTAGTTATCCTCTTCCTCTTAATGTATTAAGAAAACATCTTTGGGTTCACCTTGATTTTGCTTGCCAATATTCTTTCATGCCCTCACTTTCCTTTCCTAACTTCCTTTTTGATTTGACCCCTCCACTTTCTATACTCCTCTCGGCTTTCTGCAGTATTAAGTTCTCAGTGTCGGACAGAAGCTTTGCTTTTCTGCGTTATCCTACCCTGTCGGCTCCTTGACATCCATGGGACTCGAGATTTGGCCGCCTCACCCTTTTTCCTTGTGGGAACATGTTTATCCTGAACCTTTTGAATCTCCCCTTTGAATGCCTCCCACTGCTCTGAGACTGAACTACCTTCAAACAGCTGTTTCCAGTCCACTTTCGCTCCTCAGTTTAGTAATATTCGCCTTTCCCCATTGAGAACTCGAACTGCTGATGTATCTCTTGTCCTGCTCCATAATTAAGTTAAAACTAACTGAATTATTATCACTCCCACCAAAATGCTCTTCCCTGCCACTCCTTCCACCTGCCCATCTTCATTTCCTAAAACAATGTCTAAAACTGCACCCTCTGTTGTTGGACTTGCACATCCTGGTCAAAAACGTTCTACTGAATGCACCTCAAGATTTCTGTTCCCTTAATTATTTTCATACTAAAATTATCCCTGTAAAGATTGGGGTTATTAAAATACCCTACTATTACTGCCCTATTGTTCTTGCACTTCTCAGAGACTTGCCTACATATCTGCTCTTCTATCTCCCTCGGACTGTTTGGCTGACGGGATCACACTCCCAGCAGTGATGTTGCCCCTTTTTGGTTCCTTAGCTCAATCCATATCGCCTCAGTTGATGAACCTTCCAACATATCATCCCTCCTCACAGCTGTAATAGATTTCTTGACCGAAATTGCCACTTCCCCTCCTTTCTTTACCCCCTCCCTATCGTGTCTGAAAACCCTGTAACCAGGAACGTTGAGCTGCCATTCCTGTCCCTCCTTCAGCTATGTTTCAGTGATAGCTATGATATCATACTGCCACCTGTCCACCTTGTCCTCAGCTCATCTGCTTTAGTTGCTATACTTCTTGCATTGAAATAGATATCCTTGAGCACAGCCAAACACTTAAAAAAAATTCTAACCCTCTTTTCCTCTGTTTTCTGGACTCATCCATTAATTTTCTGCCTTCTATTTTCATTTCAGGTTTTGTCCCAACTGAGTCTACCCTCAGGTCCCCACCCCCCTGCAAAACTAGTTTATACCCTCCCCGACAGCACTAGCAAAACGTTCTGCAAGTAGCCCAGTCCCGGCTCCGATCTGGTGCAACCAGTCCGGCCTGTATAGGTCCCATCTAATCCAAAGTTGGTCCCAATGTCCCAGGAATCTGAAGCCCTCCCTCCTGCACCATCTTCCCAGCCACACATTCATCTGTCTTCGTTTTCTATTTCTATACTCAGTTGTGCATGGCACTGGGACTAATCCAGAAGTTACCACTTTGAGGTCCTGCTGGCCTATTTCTTCCCTCGCTCCATAAATTCTGACTGCAGGACGACATTCCTCTTTCTACCTTTGTCGCTGGTTCCGATGTGGACCATGACAGCTGGCTGTTCCCCTTCTCCTTCAGGATGCTCTGCAGTCGCTCAGTGACATCCTTGACCCTGGCACCAGACAAGCATGACACCATCCTCGATTCACGTCTGTGGCCACATAAACGCCTGCCTGTTCCCCTGACTACTGATCACTATGGCTCTTCCAGTCATCCCTCTACCCCGCTCTGCAGCTCAGCTACCCGTGCTGACACAGAGTTGGCTCTGGCTGCGCTCCCCAGGTGAAGCATCACTTTCCTCAGTATTCTGAACTGAATACCTGTTGGAGAGTGAGATGCACTCAAGGGTTTGCAGCACTACCTGCCTGATTCCTTTTGACTGTCTGGGGATCACCAATTCCTTCTCTCCCTGCATAATCTTCAGCTGTTGGGTGACCACATCTAGAAACATGCTAAAGCTGAATAATTTGGTGTATTAGAAGGAGGAATGTGCAGGATTATGCGAAGAAGGCAGGGAATGGGATTAGGTGAATTGCTCATTCGGAAAGGCGACGCAGACACGTCGGAGTGAATAGTTCTTTCTGTGCTGTGATAACACTGTGATGGGGCGTCTCAGATGGGTGTAATGGTGGAGAATGGGGGATTCATTGTGGGAAAGGGAAGTTGTCCTATAGGAAACTGAATCTTAGCAAGGACTCTCCGACAGCCTGTCCTGGTAGAAGGCATCCAGAAAATATCCTCCCTGCCTCCTCCTCATTCTCCTGAGGTGGCCTCCGGATCCCTGCTGCCCATGCCGGTGTCCTCGTGATGGTGATGATATGAAGGGTGCAGCAGAACACCATGAACTTGGGCACCTGCTCCAGTATGTACTGGAGGACTCCCCCCGAGCGGTTCAGACATCGGAAGTAAAGCTTCATCACAATGATGGTCAGTTCCACCATGTTCCTGGTGACTCCATTGCTCACATTTTACACATGTTAATTGTGTGCGTTTGGTTGGTGGTGGGAGATGGTTTGGGGTTGTAGAAACATGAGTTGTCTCCGAGGAGTCGCATTCTGGTTCTGCATGGAGACCCGCAGTGTTGGGACTGGTTGACTGCTTCAGAATGAAGGTATGGTGGCTGCTGCTAGGATAGAGGACATTCACCAACATGATTTACTGGGCATGCTCACACACCAACTGTACATTAATGGAGTGAGAGTTCTTTCAGTTCCTGTACCTCACCCCGTTGACATGGAGACCCCGCAGAGCCTACTACACCATCAGGAAACCTGCTATCCTGACAAACCCACTGGATCTCTCATCCTGCTTCTCCCTGCTGAGGGAGAAAATGATGACATAGATGGTCACCCTCACCTCCCAGAATTATCAATGGACAACACACAGGCCTCGTAACTACTGGTCAGTTAGTGTAACATCAGTGGTGAGTAAGGTTTTAGAAACAATGATCAGGGAAAAAGGACAACACACACTTGGAGAGGTTTGAGTTAATTAAGGAGTGTCAGCACGGATTTTTAAAAGGCAGATTATGCTTGATGGGGCTAATTGAATTTATTTCGATGATCAGAGAAGGTTGATGAAGGGGATGTGGTGGATGTTGTCTACCGGGATTTTATGAAAGTATTTGATTAAGAACCACACACAAGCTTGGTTAACAAAATTGAAGCTCATGGAATAGCATCCAATTGGATCAAAAACTGTCCAAAGGACAGCAAAAAGAGAAATGTGTTAAATGGTTATTTTTCAGACTGGAGGATGGTCGACATTGATGTTACACAATGGTCAGTGCTGGGACCACAGTTGTTTTTTTTTACCGCATAAAAATGACACGGATCTTGGAATACGGAGTAGAATTTATATTTTTTCTGATGATTGCAACCTTGGAGGAGTGGGGAACAGTGAGGACGATACAAACCACCGACAACATGATATAGATAGGCGAGCAGAATGGACATAGAAGTGGCAGGTAGAATTTAATAAAGAGGAGTGTGAGGTAATGTATTTTGTCAGAAAGAATAGGAAGACAACATAGACTTAATGACACAGTTCTAAAGATTTTGCAGGAACAGAAGGACCAGGGGCTCCATATGCATTGATCTTTGAAGGTGGCAGGACATATTAGCAGAGTGTTTAGCAAAACATATCAGATCTTGGGCTTCATCAAAAGAGGCAAATATACAAAAACAGGGCGGTTTAGCTGAAACTTTACAAAGCTTTGGTTAGACCCCAACAAGAGAACTGTGCCCTGTTCGGGTCGCCAGACTGCAGGAAGGATGTGAAAGTCCTTGAGAGGGTGCAGAGGAGATTTACCAGAATGAATCCAGGGATGGGAGTTTAGGTACAAAGTGAGTTTGGAGAAGATGGAGTTGTTCTCCCTGGAGTAAAGGCAATTGAGAGAGATTTGATAGAGGTGTACAAGATTATGATAGACTTAGATAAGATAGACAAGGAAAAACTGTTCCCATTAACTGATGCAACGCAGACTAGGGGGCACAGATGGAAGGTTTTGGTTAAGAGATGCAGGGGAATGTGAGGAGGAACATTTTTACACAGTGGATGGTAATGAGCTGGAACTCACTGCCCATGAGGGTGGTGGAAGCCGAGATAATCAAAGATTTCAAAAGGAAACTGGATGGAAACCTGAAGGAAATGAACTTGCAGGGATACAGGGATTGAGCGGAGGAGTGGGAGAGTGGGGCTGACTGGATTGTTGCACAGAAAGCCGGCAGTGAGGGGCTGAATGGCCTCTTTCTGTGTTGTTAATGACTCCATCAATTTCTACCACACTATGTTGGATATGTCACCTGCTCCTGCCTGTAAATATGAAGATACATAGAAGTTCAATGAAACTGTGAGCTTAACAACCACTGACAGCTCCGTCCTCACCCTGGTGTGAGGCTCCAGGTTGTGTTACAGGAGGTGACACAGCTCTGTGACCACCTCCTTATTGAATCAGAGTCACCTCACACATTGCTCCTGGGTTAGGTGTAGGTAGGAAAAGTGCTCTTGGAGCACCCGGGGTGGGTAGGGAAGAGCCCTCTCCTCCTCTCTCTTTACAGAGCTTCCCCTCTCGGCAGCATCTGCTCCATTTGTTGGTCATGTTACAGACCCAGAGACAATGTAACTACAGTCCCCATACGTCGTCCAGAGTTGGGTCACAAAATCGTCTGTACTCAAAGAACAAAGAAGAAAGAAAATTACAGCACAGGAACAGGCCCTTCGGCCCTCCAAGCCTGCGCCGATCCAGATCCTCTATCTAAACATGTCGCCTATATTCTAATGCTCTGTATCTCTTTGCTTCCTGCCCATTCATGTATCTGTCTAGATACATCTTAAAAGACGCTATCGCGCCCGTGTCTACCACCTCCGCTGGCAACGCGTTCCAGGCACCCACCACCCTCTGCGTAAAGAACTTTCCACGCATATCCCCCCTAAACCTTTCCCCTCTCACTTTGAACTCGTGACCCCTATTAATTGAATCCCCCACTCTGGGAAAAAGCTTCTTGCTATCCAACCTGTCTATCCCTCTCATGATTTTGTACACCTCAATCAGGTCCCCCCTCAACCTCCGTCTTTCTCATGAAAATAATCCTAATCTACTCAACCTCTCTTCATAGCTAGCGCCCTGCATACCAGGCAACATCCTGGTGAACCTCCTCTGCACCCTCTCCAAAGCATCTACATCCTTTTGGTAATGTGGCGACTAGAACTGCATGCAGTATTCCAAATGTGGCCGAACCAAAGTCCTATACAACTGTAACATGATCTGCCAACTCTTGTACTCAATACCCCGTCCGATGAAGGAAAGCATGCCGTATGCCTTCTTGACCACTCTATTGACCTGCGTTGCCTCCTTCAGGGAACAATGGACCTGAACACCCAAATCTCTCTGCACATCAATTTTCCCCAGGACTTTTCCATTTACTGTATATTTCACAAATGTCCCTGAATGTCTGCAGCAGCTCACAACACAACCTCCAGAAAAACATCCACAACACCTCCACTAACTTTACAATAGCAGAAGTAAGTCAAAAGCCTGTAGGCTAGATGCCTGGTATTTTTAAATAACACCAGGGGGTTTCCTTTTGCTACTGACTGTATATTCAACGGTGAGTGACTAACACAGGTGGTCAGTGGACATGCACAGAAAAAGTTTAAAGAAGTACATCAAAGCTGCTGGTATGGTACATTGACATCACTTTCAAATCCACCCTCAAAGTAACAACACATACAAGGTACAATTGAGCTAGAGCCCTGCGCAGCTTGGGACACTGTGCAGGGCATAGAAGAGGTGGCCGGCTGTGAAGACCACGCTGACAGCACATAGATGATGTGACTGGGCTGGAGTCCCACCCAGCATGGGATATTGTGCAGACCGCACTGGAAGTGGCCGGCTGTGCGATTCACATCTCTTTTTGGATCCCAATTCTGTACCGTCAGCAGCAGTCTTGCTGCAGAGTCTAAAATCGTGGCTCGGAACAGATACTGAGGGAACGAAATTCACTTTACAAGGAGAACTGAAAAAAGATTGAAGTCGAAAGATTTGCAGGAATAGATGAATTGGAGAGGGGAAAGTGAATAAATGGAAGGGTGAGGCCATGGAGAGATTCAAACACAAGAATGAGAATATTAAAATTAAGGTGCTGCCAGACGGGAGCCAATGTAGATCAGTGAACACAGGGGTGATGGGTGATCGGGATTTGGTGTGAGTTCGAATACAGGCAGCAGAGTTCTGGATGGGCTGTGGTTTATGGAGGTTTAGAACTGTGAGGGTGAACAAGATGGAATTGGAATTGTCAACTGTGTATTTAACAGTGATGCGGATGAGGGTTTATGCAGTAGATGGGCTGAGGCAGAGGTGGAGTTGGGTGATATCATAGAGATGATATTAGGCAGGGTTAGTGATGGAAAGAATATGGAGATGAACTTAGCTCAGGTTTAAATATAACAAAGAAGTTGTAGACTGTCTGGTTGAGCCTCAGATATTGGGCAGGGTGGAATATGTGCCTCCCAGATTGGTGATGGAGTTTGTGATGGAGAGCAATGACACTGGCTTCCGTCTTCCCAAAATTTACATAACAGAACAGTATTTCAGTGAAACAGGGTTTACAGATCTCCTGGCCTGAAATAGAGACAGCAATAGCAGCAAAGATGAGAGAGTAAATGACAAGAACTGTAATACTGTTGACAATGGTTTGTTGAGCTAATAGCTGGAGATATTCACCAGGCATACAACGGCAGCAAGAAGGGCAGAGTAAATTACAGGAGCAGTAATGCAGTCAAACATGGTTTAAAGGATTTATAGCTAGATAGAGAGACTTACCAGGGACACCAATAATAGCCAGGATGGGATAGTAAATGTATTGAATAATCTTCAGTGCGAGATAGATACGAGTGATTAATGACATCCAATCATAATATGTAGAAAGAGAGGAAAGATCCGAGGATAAACTCCTGTCCATTGTTGTAACATTCCAATCTATTGTTCTCAGATTCTGACCCATTGTTGTAACATTCCAGTCTTTTGTTCTCAGATTCTGATCTATCCTCTCTCTATCTCTCTGGAGCAGCTGATCTCTGTAAGTGCCGGGGCTGATGTTCCCACTGACACTGTGGGATAACACATTGAAAGAAGCCCCTTATTAATAGAAGATGGAAAACGTCCAGTGACACAATTAGGGTCCATGGAGACTGACATTAATTACAGTCACAGAACAAACAGATTCAGTTAACCTTTTTCAATCCAACACTTTAGTACCACGATAAAGTTGAACATTTATCCAGTCTGGATGGGATGTATGAGGGTTGCTGAGGGAAGCAATGGTGGAAATAGCAGAGGCACTGGCCAGAATCTTCCAATCCCCCTTGAATATGGGCGTGATGACAGATTTCCACAGGCTCACCACCCTCTGGTGGAGAAAAGTCTCTTCATCTCAGTCCTGAAAGTTTTACCCCATATACTTAGACTATGACACCTGGTTCGGTAGTCCCCCACCATCGGGAACATCCTTCCTGCATATACCCTGTCAAGCCATGTTAGAATTTTATAGGCTTCGATGAGATCCCTCCTCACTCTTCTGAATTCCAGTGAATATAGTCCGAACCGACTCATTCTCTCCTCATACGACAGTCCTACCACCCCAGAAATCAGTCTGGTAAAACTCTACTGCACTCCCTCTATAGCAAGAGCATCCTTCCTCAGATAACGAGACCAAAACTGCACAAAATATTCCAAGTGCGGCCTCACCAAGGCCCTGTATAATTGCAGCAAAACATCCCTGCTCCTGTACTCGAATCCTGTCTCTATAAAGGCCAACATAACATTCGCCTTTTTCGACCGCCTGTTGCACCTGCATGCTTACCTTCAGTGACTGGTGTACGAGAACACCCAGGTCTCGCTGCATATTCCCCTCTCTCAGTTTATAGGAGTTCAGATAATAATCTGCCTTCCTGTTTTTGCTAGTCAAGTGGATAACTTCACATTTATCCACATTATACTGCATCTGCCATGCATTTGCCCACTCACTCAACTTGTCCAAATCACCCAGAAGCCTCTCTGCATCCTCCTCACAACTTACCCTCACACCCAATTTTGTATCAGCTGCAAATCTGGAGATATTACATTTAGTTTCCTCATCTAAATCATTACTATATATTGTGAATAGCTAGGGTCCTAGCTCCGATCCCTGCGGTACCCCACTAGTCACTGCCTGCCATTCAGAAAAAGATCCGTATGTTCCAATGCTTTGTTTCCTGTCTCCCAAACAATTTTCTATCTATCGCAATACACTACCCCCAGTCTCGTGCACTTTAATTTTACACGCTAAACCCTTACGTGGAACTTTGTCGAGAGCCTTCCGAAAGTGCAAATAAATCACATCCACTGGCTCCCTCTCATCAACTCTACTAGTGACATCCTCGAAGAATGCTAGTAGATTTATCAAGCATGATTTCCCTTTCATAAATCCATGCTGACTCTGTCCGATTCTACCACTGTTCTCCAAGTGCTCTGCTGAAAAATCTTTGATAATGAACTCCAGGATTTTCCCCACGACCGATATCAGGCTGACTGGTCTACAATTTCCTGCTTTCTCTCTACCTTCCTTTTTTAATAGTGGGGTAACATTCCAATCTGTAGGAACTGTTCCAGAGTCCATAGAATCTTGGAAGATGACCACCAATCCATCCACTATTTCTCGGGCCACTTCCTAAGTACTCTGGGATGTAGATTACTAGGCCCTGGGGATTTATCGGCCTTCAATACCATCAACTTCCCCAACACCATTTCTCTACTAATACTGATTTCTTTCAGTTCCTCTCTCTCACTAAACCCTGTATTCACCAATATTTCTGGTATGATATTGGCGTCCTCCTTTGTGAAGACAGAACTAAAGTATGCATTTAGTTGGTCAGCCGTTTCTTTGTTTCCCATAATAAATTTCCCTGTTTCTGACTGCAACGGACCTGCCTTTGTCTTCGCCAATCTTTTCCACTTCACATACCTATAGATTCGTTTACAGTCAGTTTTTATGCTCCCCGCAAGCTTACTCTTGTACTCCATTTTCCCCTTCTCAATCAATCCCTTGGTGCTCCTTTGCTGAATTTTAAACTGCTCCCAATCCTCAGGTCTGTTGTTTTTTTCCTGGCAAATTTATATGCCTCTTCCTTGGATCTAACCCTACCTCTACCTTTCCTTGCAAGCCATGATTTGGCTACCTTTTCTATTTTACTTTTGCGCCAGACAGGGATAAACAATTGTTGCAGTTCATCCATGCGCTCTTTGAATGTTTGCCATTGCCTTTCCACCGTCAACTCTTCAAGTAAAGTTTCCCAATGTATCATCAACGACTCATGCCTCATACCTTCGTAGCTTACTTTATTAAGATTCACGACCCCAGTCTCAGAATCAACTAAGACACTCTCCATCATGATGAAGAATTCTATCATATTATGCTCGCTCATCCCAGAGGGATCTCGCACAACTAGATTGTCAATTATTCCTCTCTCATTATACAATAACCAGTCTAGGATGGCCTGTTCTCCAGATGGTTCCTCAAAGAATTGGTCCTGGAAACCATCCCGTATATTCTCCTGGAATTCCTCCACAATGTATTGTGACCAATTTGATTTGCCCAATCTATATGCAGATTCAAGAAACCCATAATTACAGATGTTCCTTTATCGCATGCGTCTCTAATTTCCTGTCCAATGCCATTCCCAAATTCAGCACTACAGTCTGGGGGTCTATATGCAACCCCCACTAACGTTTTCTGCCCCTGAGTGTTTCTCAGCTCTACCCACACATATTCGACATCGTCAGATCTAATATCCTGCCTCACTATTGCGTTCATTTACTCTTTAACCAGCAATGCAACTCCACCGGGGTTGGAGATAGGCCGTTTTAGTGATGGTGTGAATATTTGGTAGGAAGCTCATCTCAAGGGATCTCAAGGTTAACTATGTAAACAAGTTTGTGAACAGTTTGGCTTCGTCTCAAACATTTACAAAGGAGACGGATGGAGTGTGTAACTAGGACATGTTTGGAGCAGAGACAGAAAGCAATGGCTTCAATCTTCTCAATATTTAATTGGCATTGCAGATGTGTGAGGTAATACATTTTGAAAGGATGATTGAAGAGAGACAATACAAGTTAAATGGGACAACTATAAAGATGGTGAAATAACAGAGACACCTGGGATTTGTACATAAATCTTTGAAGGTGGCAGGAAAGGTTAACTTGACAGTTCATAAATGTATGGGATCCTAGGGTTTATAAATAGAGGCAAAAAGAACAAAAGCAAGGACATTATGTGAAACATATATAAAATACTAGTCCAGCTGCACCTGGAGTCTTGTGTCGAATACTGGGAACCACACTTTAGGGAGGACATGAAGCCTTCGGAGAGGGTACAGAACTGTTTTCCTAGTATTTGTCCAGGCATGAGGGATTACAGTTATGTAGCTGAGGTTGTTCTGCTTGGAGCAGAGAACTTTCAGAGGAGATTTGATTGAGGTGTTTAACATTAGGGAGGATTTAGATAAATTAAATAAAGAGAAACTATTTCCAATGTCCAAGAGACACAGATTTAAGGCGATTGGTAAAAGAAGCAGACATGAGGATTTTTGTTTCTGAGTGGTTTGGATTTGGGATGCACTGTCTGATAGGCTGATGGATACAGATTCAATAGTAGATCCCAAAAGGGAATTGGATAAATATCTGAAGGAGAAAAAATGCAAGGATATAGTGAAAGAGCCAGGGAGTGGGACTAATTGGATTGCTCTTTGAAAGGGCCAGCACAGACTTGATGGACCGAATGGCCTCATTCAGTTTGTGCTATTCTGTGATTCTATGATGGTTCCCACCTGGACTTTCACAATATTCCAATCCTTTCACAAGGCGTTTGAAAAAGTTCCACATAACAGCCGTGTTACCGAATGAGAAACACATGGGATTAAAGGACCAATGTCAGCTGTGGCTCAGTTTGTAGCTCTCTCCCCTTTCAGTGGCAAGCTTCCAGGATCAAGTGTCACTGCAGGACTTGATCACAAGAATCAATGCTGACATTGCAGTGCAGTACTGAGGGTGTGCTGCACTGTCAGAGGTGCAGTCTATCGAATGAAACTTTAAACCAAGTTGCAGTCTGCCCTCTCAGGTGGATGTTAAAGATCCCATCGCACTATGCAGAAGCAGAGCAGGCGAATTATTCCCGGTGTCCTGGTCAATATTTTTTCCTTCAATCAACATCAGAAAAACAGATCTGATCATTCTCACATGACTGCTTGTGGGATCTTGCTGTGCAGAAATTGTCTGCCTGTTTCCCACATTACAAGAGTGACTTCGCTTTAAGAAGTATTCATTGGTTGTAAATCACTTTGGGACATGCAGTGGTCATGAAAGGCGTTTCATAAATGGAAGTCTGTTTTTTATTTTCAATGTCAGCATGTGGGAAATTAGCTCAGTGACAGAAAGTAGAGAATAGTGGAGAATGTTATTCTTCAGCCTGGAGGGAAGTACACAGTGGGGTTCCCCAGTGTCACAGTTGGGATCACAGTTGCTGTATGTTATTACAATGGGCTTGTGTACAGAGGTGATAATGTCAAAGTTTTCAGATGGCAGGAAAATCAGAAATGTTAATAAACAGTGAGAAGGATAGTAACAGACTTCAGGAGGACAGAGACTGACCAGTGAAATGAGCAGGCGAATGGCAAATATAAATTAACACAGTGAAGTGTGAAGTGAGACATTTGGGTAGGAAGTGTAAGGGAAGGCAACAGAAACAAATGGGTATTGTTTAAGTGAGGAGACAGGAACAGATAGATCTTTCAGACAGATCTTTGAAGGCCGCATGAAAGGTTAACAAGTTTATGTCTGATATAACAGACATCAGGTAGAAAATACCATTGAGAAACAGGCTGAATACAGAAGGTCCAGAGGGGAAGTGAAAAAGCAAATAAGAGAAGCAAAGAGAGAGCATGAAAAGAGGTGAGCATTAAATGAAATCCCAAAGTTTTCTATCGGCATCTAAACAGTAAAAGGGTAGTAAAAGGAACAATGGGGCCGACTCCGGACCATAAAGGGGATTTGCACATGGAGGCAGAGGATATAGCTGAGGTAATAAATGAATAATTTCCACCTGTCTTTACCAAGGAAGAAGATATGGAATCCTTTCCTTTATCAGCCGAGGTATAGAATATACGGCCAGGGAGGTGATGCTAGAATTCTATAATTCATTGGTTAGGACACAACTTGAGTACTGTGTGCAGTTCTGCTCACCTCATTACAGAAAGGATGTAATTGCACCAGAGAGGGTGCAGAGGAGATTTATGAGGATGTGGCGAGGACTGGAAAAATGCAGCTATGAGGAAAGATTGGACAGGCTGGGATTGTTCTCCTTGAAATAGAGAAGGCTGAGGGTAAATCTGATTGAAATGTACAAAACTGAGAGTAGAGTGGAGCTGAAGGGTCCATTCACCTGAGCAAAGAGGTCAGTGGCGAGGGGGCATGGACTTAAAGTGATTGGTAGAAAGACTAAAAGGGAGCTGCGGATTTTATTTTTCACCCAGCGGGTGGTGGGAGTCTGGAACTCACTTTCTGAAAGGGTAGTTGAGGCAGAAACCAACAACTCATTCAAAAGGTGTCTGGATATGCACCTCAAGTGCTGTAATCTATCAAATGCTGGAAGGTAGGATTAGAATGGATGGATCGTTTTTTGGACAGCATAGACACGATGGGCCAAGTGGTCTCTCTCTGTGCCATAAACTGTCTATGATTCTAAGATGCAACCCAGGCAATGTTGAAAGAGGAGATAAGTCAGACACTAGTGGGGTTTAAAATTGATAAAGAGGAAGTATTAGATAGGCTGTCTGGAATTAAATTGAATAAAGCACCAGGACCAGATGAGATGTATCCAAACATACTGAGGGAAGTGAGGGTGGAAATCGCAGAGGCACTGGACATAATTTTCCAGTCTTCCTTAGACTCGGGGTGATGCCAGAGGACTGGAGAATTGTAAACGTTACACCCTTGTTCAAAAAAGGGTGTAAAGATAAGGCCAGCAACTATAGGCCTGTCAGTTAAACTTCGGTGGTGGGAAAACTTCTAGAAAGAAATAATCTTGGACAAAGCTGATAGTCACATGGACAAATGCGAGTTAATTAAACAAGCCAGCATGGATTTCTTGAGAGAACATCATGTTTAACTAATTTTCTGGAGATGTTTGAGGTGGTATCAGAGAGAGTTGATGAGGGCAATTCTGTTGATGTGGTGTACATTGATTTTCATATAACGGTCTATTCAGTTTCAAATGAACCTGCCTCCACCATTCTCAAGCTGTGCATTCCAGACATTTAACTATTCCCTGCATGCAAAAACCTTTTGATACAATGCCACACAACAGACCTGTGAGCAAACTTGTAGCTCATAGCATAAAAGGGACATTAGCAACATGGATACGAAATTAGCTGAGTGACAGGAAACAAAGAGTAGTGGTTAATGCATGTTTTACAGGCTGGAGGAAGGTTTGTGGTGGAGTTCCCCAGAGATCAGTGTTGGGATCCTTGCTTTTCCTGATATATATTAAGGACCTAAACCTGTGTGTACAGGGCACAATTTCAAAGTTTGCAGCTGATACGAACGTTGGAAGCATTGTGAACTGTGAGGAGGATAGTGTAGAACTTCAAAAGGACACACACAAGTTGCTGGAATGGGCAGACAGGTGGCAGATGTCGTTCAATACAGAGAAATGTGAAGTGATTCATGTTGGTAGGAAGAACATGGGGTGACAATATACAATAAAGGATACAATTCAATAAGGTGTTCAGGAGCAGAATAGCCTATGTGTATATGTGCAGAAGTCATTGAAGGCGGCAGGACAGGTTGAGAAAGTGTTTAATAAAGCATGCAGTATCCTGGGCTTTATTAATAGGGGCAGAGAGTACAAGAGCAAATAAGTTATATTGAACTTATATAAGGCACTATTTCAGCTTCAGCTGTGGTATTGCGTCCAGTTCTGGGTGCCACACTTGAGGAAAGACGTGAGGGCATTGGAGAGAGTGCAGAAAAGATTGACCAGAATCATTCCCAGGTTGAGGAATTTTAGTTATGAAGATAAATTGGAGAAGTTAGGAAAGTTTTCCTCGGAGAAGGCCGAGAGGTGATTTATTAGAGGTTTCAAAAATCATGAAGTGTCTGGACAGAGTAGATAGAGAGAAACAGTTCCCATTCGTGAAAGGATCGAGAACGAGAGGGCACAGATTTAAAGTCATGGGTAAAAGAAGCAAAGACGACCTGAGGAAAATATTTTTTCACACAGTGAGTGGTTAGAGTCTGGAATGCACTGCCTGAGAGTATGGTGGAGGCAGGTTCAATTGAAGCTGAATAGACTGTTATGTGAGAAGGAAGAATGTGCAGGATTACAGGAAGAAGGCAGGGAACGGCACTGGGAGAATTGCTCATTCGGAGAGCCAGTGCAGACACGAAAGGCTGAATTGGTCCTTCTGTGCTGTAATAATTCTCTGATGTTTTTATTACAGGATGCTGACCAAGGGGACACTGTGATGGGGCTTCTCAGATGGGTGTAATGGTGGAGAATGGGGAATTCATGGCTGGAAAGGGAAGTTGTCCTATGGGAACTGGAATCTTAGCAGGGACTCTCCGACAGCTTGTCTGGGTCGAAGGCATCCAGGAAATATCTTCCCTCCCACCTCCTCCTGAGGTGGCCTCTGGATTCCTGGTGCCAATGCCTGTGTCCTCATGATGGTGATGATATGAAGGGTGCAGCAGAACACCATGAACTCAGACACCTGCTCCAGTGAATACTGGAGGGCTCTCCCCGAGCGCTTCAGACATCGGAAGCATTGCTTCATCACACCGATGGTCTGTTCCACCATGTTCCTGGTGACTCCATTGCTCACATTATACACATGCTAATTGCGTAACTAACTGTTGATGGTGGGAGGTGGATTGAGGGTGTAGAAGCATGGGCTGTGTCTAGAGGGGGTTCATTTGTCTCCAAGGAGCTACATTCTGGTTTTTCATGGAGCCCCGATGTGTTGGGACCGGCTGACTGATTCAGAATGAAGGTATGGTGGCTGCTGCCCGGATAGTGGACATTCACCAACATGACGTACTGGCCATGCTCACACACCAGCTGTACATTGATGGAGTGAGAGTTATTTCAGTCCCTGTACCTCAACCCATGGGTTGACATGGGGTCCCCGCAGAGCCACCTACACCATCAGGAATTCCGCTATCCTGACAAAGCCACGGGATCTTTCATCCTGCTTCTCCCTGCTGAGGGAGATATTGATGATATAGATGGTCACCCTCACCTCCCAGAATTATCAATGGACAACACACAGGCCTAGTAACTACTGGCCAGTTAGTTTAACATCAGTTGTGAGGAAAGTTTTAGAAACAATAATCAGGGGAAAAGGATAACAAACACTTGGAGAGGTTGAGTTAATTAAGGATTGTCAGCACGGATTTCTAAAAGGCAGATCATGCTTGATGAACTATTTTAATTTATTTAGAGAATCAGAGAAGGTTGATGAAGGGAATGTGGTGGATGTTGTCTACGTGGATGTTATGAAATTATTTGACGAAGAAACACACAGAAGCTTGGCTAACAAAATTGAACCTCATGGAATAGCATCTAATTGGATCAAAAATTGTCCATAGGACAGAAAAAAGAGAAATGTGTTAAATGGTTGTTTTTCAGACTGGAGGATGGTAGACAGTGATGTTTCCCAAGGGTCAGTGCTTAGGACCACTGTTTGTTTTTTTGCTATATATAAGTTACATGGATCTTGGAATACAGAGTAGAATTTCAAAATTTTCCGATGATACCAATCTTGGAAGTGTGGTAAACAGTGATGATGTTGCAAACCACCTGTAGCAGGATATAGATAGGCTAGCAGAATGGACAGAGAAGTGGCAGGTGGAATTTCATACAACGGAGTGTGAGATGATGTATTTTGTCAGAAGGAATAGGAAGGTAATATAGACTTAATGACACAGTTCGAAAGATTGTGCAGGGACAGAGCGACCTGGGGCTGCATATGCATTGATATTTGAAATTGGCAGGACATATTAGGAGAGTGTTTAGCGAAGCATATCAGATCTTGGACTTCATCATTCGAGACAATGAATTCAAAAGGATACTGGATGGACACCCGAAGGAGATGATCTTGCAGGGATACGGGGACTGACTGGGAGAGTGGGACTGACTGGATTGTTCCACAGGGAGCGGGCACCGAGGGGCCGAATGGCAATCTTCTGTGCCTTAAATGTGTCTATCACTCTCTATGACTCTATGTTTGATATGTCTCCTGCTCCTGCCTGGAAATATTCAGATACATGGAAGTTCAATGAAACTGTGACTTTAACAGCCACTGACAGCTCCGTCCTCACCCTGGTGTGAGAAAGAACAAAAGAACAAAAAACATTACAGCACAGGAACAGGCCCTTCGGCCCTCCAAGCCTGCGCTTAGCCAGATCCTCGATCGAAACATTCGCCTATTTTCAAAGGGTCTGTATCTCTTTTCTTCCTGCCCATTCATGTATCTGTCTAGATACATCTTAAAAGACGCTATCGTGCCCGCGTCTACCACCTCCGCTGGCAACGTGTTCCAGGCACCCACCACCCTCTGCGTAAAGAACTTTCCACGCATATCCCCCCTAAACTTTTCCCCTCTCACTTTGAACTCGTGACCCCTAGTAATTCAATCCCCCACTCTGCGAAAAAGCTTCTTGATATCCACCCTGTCTTTACCTCTCATGATTTTGTACACCTCAATCAGGTCCCCCCTCAAGCTCCGTCTTTCTAATGAAAATAATCCTAATCTGCTCAACCTCTCTTCATAGCTAGCGCCCTCCATACCAGGCAACATCCTGGTCAACCTCCTCTGCACCCTCTCCAAAGCATCTACATCCTTTTGGTAATGTGGCGACCAGAACTGCACGCAGTGAGGCTCCAGGTCGTGTTGCAGGAGGTGACACAGCTCTGTGGCCACCTCCTAATTGAATCAGAGTTACCTCACACACTGCTCCTGGGTTAGGTGTGCAAAGGCAAATTGCTCTTGGAAAACCCAGGGAGGGTAGGGCAGAGCCCCTTCCTCCTCTCACTTGACTGAGCTTCCCCTCTCTGCAGCCTCTGCTCCATTTGTTGGTCGTGTTACAGACCCAGGGACACTGTAACGACAGTCAAGAACAAATACCAAAGAACAGTACAGCACAGGAACAGACCATTCGGCCCTCCAAGCCTGCGCCGATCTTGATGCCTGCCTAAACTAACACCTTCTGCACCTCCGGGGCCCATATCCCTCTCTTCCCTTCCTATTTATGCTTTTGTCAAGATGTCTCTCAAACGTCGCTATCGTATTTGCTTCTAACACCTCCCCCGGCAGCAAGTTCCAGGCACTCACCACCGTCAGTGTAAAATACCTGCCTCGCAGATTCACTCTAAACTTTGCCCCTCGCACCTTAAACCTATGTCGCCTAGTAACTGACTCTTCCACCCTGGGAAAAAGCTTCTGACTATCCACTCTGTCGATGCCGCTCATAACTTTGTAAACCTCTATCATGTCGCCCCTCCACCTCCGTCGTTCCAGTGAAAACAATCCGAGTTTTTCCAACCTCTCCTCATAACTAATGCCCTCCAGACCAGGCAACATCCTGGTAAACCTGCTCTGTAACCTCTCCAAAGCCTCCACATCCTTCTGGTAGTGTGGCGGCCAGAATTGCACGCAATATTCCAAGTGTGGCCTAACTAAGGTTCTGTACAGCTGCAACATGACATGCCAATTTTTATACTCTGTGCCTCGTCCGATGAAGGCAGGCATGCTGTATGCCTTCTTGAATACCTTTTCCACCTGCGTTGCCACTTTCAGTGACCCGTGGACCTGTATGCCCAGATCTCTCTGCCTGTCAATACTCCTAAGGGTTCTGCCATTTACTGTATACTATCCCACCTGCATTAGACCTTCCAAAATGCATTACCTCACATTTGTCCGGATTAAACTCCATCTGCCATTCCTCCGCCCAAGTCTCCAACCGATCTATATCCTGCTGTATCCTCTGACAATCCCCATTATTATCTGCAACTCCGCCAACCTTTGCATCATCCGCAAACTTACTTATCAGACCAGCTACATTTTCCTCCGAATCATTTACATATACTACAAACAGCAAACGTCCCAGCACTGATCCCTGCGGAACACCACTAGTCACATCCCTCCATTCAGGAAAACACCCATCCACTGATACCCTCTGTCTTCTGTGACCAAGCCACTTCTGTATCCATCTTGCCAGCTCACCTCTGATCCCGTGTGACTTCACCTTTTGTCTGCCATGCGGGACCTTGTCAGAGGCTTTACTAAAGTCCATATAGATAACATCCAATGCCCGTCCTTCATCAATCATTTTCGTCACTTCCTCAAAAAACGGAATCAAATTAGTAAGACACGACCTCCCCTTCACAAAACCATGCTGTCTCTCGCTAATAAGTTCGTTTGTTTCCAAATGGAAGTAAATCCTGTCCCGAAGAATCCTCTCTAATAATTTCCCTACCACTGACGTAAGGCTCACCGGCCTATAATTTCCTGGATTATCCTTGCCACCCTTCTTAAACAAAGGAACAACATTGGCTTTTCTCCAGTCCTCTGGGACCTCACCTGTAGCCAATGAGGATGCAAAGATTTCTGTCAAGGCCCCAGCAATTTCTTCCCTTGCCTCCCTCAGTATTCTAGGTTAGATCCCGTCAGGCCCTGGAGACTTATCTATCTTATTGCTTTGCAAGACACCCAACACATCCTCCTTTTTGATAATGAGATGACTGAGACTATCTGCACTCCCTTCCCTCGGCTCATCATCCACCAAGTCCTTCTCTTTGGTGAATACTGATTCAAAGTACTCATTTAGCACCTCGCCCATTTCCTCTGGCTCCACGCATAGATTCCCATCTCTGTCCTTGAATGGGCCAACCCTTTCCCTGGTTACCCTCTTGCTCTTTATAAATGTATAAAAAGCCTTGGGATTTTCCTTAAACCTGTTTGCCAATGACTTCTCATCATCCCTTTTAGCCTTCCTGACTCCTTGCTTAAGTTCCTTCCTACTGTCTTTATATTCCTCAAGTCTGTTCCTAGCCATCCAGCCCTTACAAATGCTTCCTTTTTCTTTTTGACGAGGCTCACAATATCCTGTGTTATCCAAGCTTCCCGAAACCTGCCCAACTTGTCTTTCTTCCTCACAGGAACATGCTGGTCCTGGATTCTAATCAGCTGACGTTTGAAGGACTCCCACATGTCAGATGTTGATTTACCATCAAACAACCACCCCCAATCTAAATTCTTCAGATCCTGCCTAATTTTGTTATAATTAGCCTTCCCCCAATTTAGCACCTTCACCCGAGGACTACTCTTATCCTTATCCACAAGTACCTTAAAACTTATGGAATTATGGTCACTGTTCCGGGAATGCTCCCCCACTGAAACTTCGACCACCTGGCCGGGCTCATTCCCCAACAACAGGTCCAGAATGGCCCCATCCCCAGTTGGACTATCTATATACTGTTTCAAGAAGCCCTCCTGGATGCTCCTCACAAATTCTGCCCCATCCAAGCCCCTAGCACTAAGTGAGTCCCAGTCAATATTGGGGAAGTTAAAATCGCCCACCACTAAAACCCTGTTACCTTTACATCTTTCCTAAATCTGTCTACATATCTGCTCCTCTCCCTCCCGCTGGCTGTTGGGAGGCCTGTAGTAAACCCCCAACATCGTGACTGCACGCTTCCTATTCCTGAGCTCCACCCATATTGCCTCACTGCATGACCCCTCTGAGGTGTCCTCCCGCAGTACAGCTGTGATATTCTCCTTAACCAGTAATGCAACTCCCCCACCCCTTTTACATCCCCCTCTATCCCGCCTGAAGCTTCCAAAGCCTGGAACATTTAGCTGCCAATCCTGCCCTTCCCTCAACCAAGTCTCTGCAATAGCAACAACATCATATTTCCAAGTACAAATTCAAGCTCTAAGTTCATCTGCCTTACCTGTTATACTTCTCGCATTGAAACAAATGCACTTCAGACCACCAGTCCCGCTGTGCTCAGCAACATCTCCCTGCCTGCTCTTCCTCTTCGTCCTGCTGGCGTTCTTTACTATGTCCTCCTCATTTATTTCACTAGCTGTCCTACTGCTCTGGTTCCCACCCGCCTACCACACTAGTTTAAACCCTCCCGAGTGATGCTAGCAAATCTTGCAGCAAGGATATTTGTGCCCCTTCAGTTTACATGCAAACCGTCCTTCTTGTACAGGTCCCATCTGTCCCTGAAGAGAGCCCAATTGTCCAGATATCTGAAACCCTCCCTTCTACACCAGCTGCTCAGCCACGTGTATAGCTGCACTATCTTCCTACTTCTAGCCTCACTGGCACGTGGCACAGGGAGTAATCCAGAGATCACAATCCTCGAAGTCCTGTTTCTTATATTTCTACCTAACTCCCTAAACTCACCCTGCAGGACCTCATCACTCTTCCTGCCTATGTCATTGGTACCGATGTGTACCACAACCTCTGGCTGTTCACCTTCCCCCCTTCAGAATGCCCCCTGTTCGTTCAGAGACATCCTTGACCCTGGCACCAGGGAGGCAACATACCATCCTGTAGTCTCTTTCACGTCCACAGAAGCGCCTATCTGTGCCCATGACTATCGAGTCCCCTATAACTATTACTCTTCTGCGCTTTGTCCCTCCCTGCTGAGCAACAGTGCCAGCCGTGGTGCCACTGCTCTGGCTGCTGCTGTTTTCCCCTGATAGGCCATACCTCGTCCAGAGTTGGTTCACCAAATCCTCTGTCCTCCCTGAATGTCTGCAGCAGCTCACAACACAACCTCCAACAAACCATCCACAGCACCTCCACTAACTTTAAAATAATAGAAGTAAGTCAAACGCCCCTCACCTGTAAGTTGGATGCCTGGTCCTTTTAAATAATACTAGATGGGCTTCCTCATGCTGCTGAATATATGTTCAACTGAGAGTGACTAACACAGGCGGTCAGTGGACATGTACAGACCAAGTTTCAAAGACGTACATCAAAGCTGACGGTATGGTACATTGACAACACATTCAAAACCATCCTCAGAGCAGCAACACAAACATGGGACGATTGAGCGAGAGCCCTGCCCAGCTTGGGGCATTGTGCAGGCCGCAGTAGAAGTGCCCTGTTGTGCAGTTCACATCTCTCTATGGATCCCAGCTTCTGTACCGTCAGCACCAGTAGTGCTGTAGAGTCTAAAATAGTGGCTCGGGACAGATACAGTGTGAAAGGAATTCACTTCAGAAGGACTAATGAGAAAAGATTGAAGTCAAAACATTTTCAGGAATATGAGAATGGGCAGGACAATGGGACTAATTGGAGGGGTGAGGCCATGGAGGGATTCAAACACAAGAATGACTATATTAAAATTAAGGTGCTGCCAGACATGGAGCCAATGTAGATCAGTGAGCACAGGGGTGATGGGTGATCGGGATTTGGTGTGAGTTAGAATACAGGCAGCAGAGTTCTGCATGGTCTGTGGTTTATGGAGGTTTATAACAGGGAGGGTGACCAGGATAGAATTGGAATAGTTAAGTGTGGATTTAACAAAGGTACAGGTGAGGGTTTATGCAGCAGATTGGCTGAGACAGAGGTGGAGTTTGGGGATATTACAGAGGTTGTCGTAGACAGGGTTGGCAATGGAGAGAATATGGAGATGGACTCAGCTCAGGTTTAAATAGAACACACCGATTGCAAACAGTCTGGTTCAGCCTCAGATATTGGGCAGGGTGGTGTATTTGTTTCACAGATAGGGGATGGAGTTTGTGATGGAGATCAATGACACTGGCTTCAGTCTTCCTAAAATTTACATAACAGAACAGTATTTCAGTGAAACGGGGTTTACAATGCCCTGCCGGGAAATAGAGACAGCAACAGCAGTAAAGATGAGAGAGCAAATGTCAAGAAATCCAATAAAGTTGGCAATGGTTTATAGAGCTAATAGCTGGACATATTCACCAGGAATACAACGGCAGCAAAAAGTGCAGAGTAAATTACAGGAGCAGTAATGCTGTTAAACGTGGTTTATAGAATTAATAGCTAGATAGAGAGACTTACCAGGGACACCAATAATAGCCAGGATGGGGTAGTAAATGTATTGAATAATCTTCAGTGCGAGACGCATACGAGTGTTTAATGACATCCAATCATAATATGTAGAAAGGTAGTAAAGATCCGAGGATAAACTCCTTTCCATTGTTGTAACATTCCAATCTATTGTTCTCAGATTCTGACCCATTGTTGGAACATTCCAGTCATTTGTTCTCAGATTCTGATCTATCCTTTCTCTCTCTCTGGAGCCGCTGATCTCTGTTGTGCCGGGGTTGATGTTCCGGCTGAAACTATGGGACAACACATGGGAGCCCCTTATTAATAGAAGATGGCAAACCTCCAGTGACACAATTAGGGTCCATGGAGACTGACATTATTTGCAGTCACTGAACAAACAGATTCAGTTAACCCTTTTCAATACAGCACTTTTTGTATCACAATAAAGTAGATCATTTACCCAGTCTGGATGGGATGCATGAGTGTTGCTGAGGGATGGAATGGTGGAAGTAGCAGAGGCACTGGCCAGCATATTCCAATCCCTCTTGTACATGGGAGTGATGACGTAATTTCACTGGCTCACCACTCTCTGGGTGTTGAAATTTCTCCTCATTTCAGTCCTGAAAAGTTTACCCCATATCCTTCGACTATGACCCCTGGTTCTGGACTCCCCCACCATCGGGAGCATCCTTCCTGCAACTACCCTGTCAAGTACTGTTAGAATTTTATAGGTTTCTATGAGATCCCTCTTCACTCTTCCGAACTCCAGCGAATATAATCCTAACTCTCCTCATACATCAGTCCCGCCATCCCAGGAATCAGTCTGATAAACCTTCATTGCACTCTCTCTTTAGCAGGAACACCCTTTCTCGGAGAAGGAGACCCAAACTGCACAAAATATTCCAAGTGCGGCCTCACCAAGGCCCTGTATAATTGCAGCAAGACATCCCTGCTCCTGTACTCGAATCCTGTCTCTCTGAAGGCCAACATAACATTCGCCTTTTTCTACCGCCTGTTGCACCTGCATGCTTACCTTCAGTGACTGGTGTACGAGAACACCCAGGTCTCGTTGCATATTCCCCTCTCTCAGTTTATAGCAGTTCACATAATAATCTGCCTTCCTGTTTTTGCTAAGAAAGTGGATAACCTCACATTTATTCACATTATACTGCATCTGCCATGCAATAGCCCACTCACTCAACCTTTCCAAATCACCTTGAAGCCACTTTGCATCCTCCTCACAACTCACCCTCCCACCCAGTTTTGTGTCTTCTGAAAATTTGGAGATATTACATTTCGTTCCCGCATCTAAATCATTAATATAGTGTGAATAGCTGGGGTCCTAGCGCCGGTCCCTGGGGTACGCCACTAATCACTGCCTGCCTTTTGGAAAAAGATCCGTTTATCCCTACTCTTTTTTTCCATCTGCCAAACAATGTTCTATCTATCGTAATACACTACCACTAATCCCATGCGCTTTAATTTTACACACTAATCTCTTATGTGGGACTTTGTCGAAAGCCTTCTGAAAGTCCAAATAAACCACATTCTCTGACTCCCCCTCATCCACTCTATTAGTTACATACTCGAATATTCTGATAGATTTATCAAGCATGATTTCCCTTTCGTAAATCCATGCTGATGCTATCCGATTCTAACACTGTTCTCCAAATGCTCTGTCATAAAAACTTTGATAATGGACTCTAGAACTTTCCCCACTACCGACGTCAGGCTGACTTGTTTATAATGCCCTGCTTTATTTCTACCTCCCTTTTTAAATGGTGGGGTTACAGGAGCTGCCCTCCAATCAGCTGGAACTGTTCCAAAGTCTATAGAATCTTGAAAGATGACCACCAAAGCATCCACTATTTCTAGGGTCACTTCTTTAAGTAATCTGGGATGTAGATTTTCAGGCCCTGAGGATTTATCGGCCTTCAATACCATCAACTTCCCCAACACAATTTCTCTACTAATACTGATTTCCTTCGGTTCCTTCCTCTCACTAAACCCTGTGTTCCCCAACATTTCTGGTAAGATATTTGGGTCATCATTTGTGAAGACAGAATCAGAGTCTGCATTTAGTTGGTTAGCCATTTCTTTGTTTCCCATAATAAATTCCCATGTTTCTAACTGTAAGGACCTACATTTGTCTTAACCAATCCTTTCCTCTTTACATACCTACAGAAACCTTTACAGTCAGGTTGTATGTTCCTCGCAAGCTTACTCCCGTACTTTATTTTCCCCTTCTTAATCAATCCCTTGGTCCTCCTTTGCTGAATTCGAAACTGCTCCCAATCCTCAGGTCTGTTATTCCTTTCTGTGGAATGTATCTGCCTCTTCCGTGAATCTAATACTATCTCTAATTTTCCTTGTAAGCCATGGTTTGGCTACGTTTCCCATTTTACTTTTGCGCCAGACAGGAGTAAACAATTGTTGCAGTTCATCAATGCACTGTTTGAATATT
>NW_027142095.1:7500-29990 GCF_036365525.1 Heterodontus francisci | reverse complement strand
TAGGCAACGTTCGTCACCATGAACGGAGCCTCAGTAGTTTCCACGTCGGTTGAGACCATCACTATCAAGGAAGAGGCTGGTAAGATTCACCTCTCCAATCAAATGTGAGGGAGCTGGGGGTTAGACATCTTTCCAGAGTGAGATCAAGCTCCCCAGACTCGAGGTGTTTGGGAGTAGGATGGGGCTGTGATTCAGACACTGTCCCTCAAATTGTGTGCTGGGGGAGCCGGATTGAAAGCTGAACTCGGATCGATGAGATGAAAGTCTCACTGCTGTCTCTAATCCCACATGAAAAGAATTTTGAGGCAGTGTTCCTCCTGGATATGGAAACCAAGCTGAACGATGTCGGCCATCTCAAATAATATTCGGAATTCCTAACTGCGGGGGCCTGTGGATACTTGGTTGTTGAGTATATTCAAGACTGAGATTGATCAAGATTTAGACTTGGGGTTATGGAGTATGATGGGAAAGTAGAGTTGATGTGGAAGTTTAACCATGATCTTACTGAATGGCAGAGCCTGTTCCAGGGGCCATTTGACCTCCTCTTGCTTCTATCTTAGAATTCTTCACAGAAAGGGGGCCGTGGAGCCCATTCCCCATCCCCACTCTCTGAAAAAGCTCACCCTCAGTCTAATTCCCCCATCCTCTCTGACAGAGCTTCCCCCTCAGTCTCATTGCCCCGTGTCCCACTCTCTGAAAGAGTTCCCCCCTCAGTTTTATTCCTCTGTTCTTTGCCCAATCTGCCCATTTTCTTTTAACGTTTATTTTTCTGTCTGTTTTTCTTTTAGAAGCAATTATGGATTATCTGATGTTATAATTTTCGTTCTGGGCACTGCACCTAGGATCATAGGAGCAGGAGTAGCCATTCAGCCCATCGAGTCTGCTCCACCATTCAAACACATCATGGCTGATCATCTACCTCTATGCTATTTTCCCCACTATTCCCATATCTATTAACTTCTGTCTTGAACATGCTCAATGATTGAGCTTCCACAGCCCTCTGTGGTAGAGAATTCTACAGATTCACCACCCTCTGAGTAAAGAAATTCCTCCTCATCTCAGTCTTAAATGGCCTGCCCTTTATCTGAAAGGATACATTGGTCTTGGTGGGCTGCAGCACCAGAATTCTCTAATTCTGGCCTCTTGAACATGTACATGTACCAAATTTTGAATAATTCACCTTAGCAGAGAGGTCAGTGACGAGGGGGCACAGATGTAAAGTGATCGGTAGAAAAATTAGAGGGGAGATGACAAATTTTTCACCCAGAGGGTGGTGACGGTCTGGAACTCACTGCCTGAAAGAGTAGTTGAGGCAGAGACCCTCAACTCATTTAAAAGGAGTCTGGATATGCACCTCAAGTGCCGTAATCTGCAGGGCTACGGACCAAATGCTGGAAGGTGGGATTAGAATAGTGGATCGTTTTTTGGCCGGCACAAACACGATGGCCAAGTGGCCTCGTTCTGTGCCTTAAACTTTCTGTGATTCTCTCCCTTATTTTAACCATTCCACCAATGGCCTTCAGTTGCCTGGGCCCGAAGCTCTGGACTTCCTCCCGAAACCTCTCCATCTCCCCACCTCTCTCTCTCTTAAGACACATCTCAAACCTAGGGTAGAGAAATAGAAAATTATTGCCTCTGCTGGGGTTGGGGGAAGTCCACAACAAGGGGGCAGAACCTTCAAATTCGAGTCGGGCCAATCAGGGTGATGACAGGAAGGGGAGTGGAAATCTGGAACACACTCCCCCAAAAAACTCTCAGGGCTGGAGATCAAATAAAAATGTAAAAAGTGAGATTGCTCGATTTCTCGATTAAGGGTTACAGAACCAAGATAGACAAGTTAATATACTGATCTAATTGAATGGCGGAATAGGTTTAAGAGGCTGAATGACCTCTTGCGATGAACGTGTGCCCATCTGCAGGCTGTTAATTGGTGCTGACATTGTTTCAGATTTATGGAGTAAAGAGGATGTGCTGTGTTTGTTGGATCGAATAAAGAGCCTGATCCCAGACGGAGACTGCATGAAGTACAAGACCACTGAGTCCCACTTCAACTGGGAGAAAGTGGGGTTCGGACCCTTCACTGGGAAATGTGCCGACTCAAGTGGCTGAAACTGGCCAGTGAGGTTAGTGGTGAAGCATAAAACATGGTACATTTCAGCAGCCTTTGCCGTAGAAACCCCCACCTTGTCCCCATATCCCTCAAATGCCCACCTTGTCACCATATCCCTCAAACCCCCACCTTGTCCCCATATCCCTCAAACCCCACCTTGTCCCATATCCTCAAATGCCCACCTTGTCACATATCCCTCAATGCCCACCTTGTCCCCATATCCCTCAAACCCCCACCTTGTCCCCATATCCTCAAATGCCCACCTTGTCCCCATATCCCTCAAACACCCACCTTGTCCCCATATCCCTCAAACCCCACCTTGTCCCCATATCCCTCAAACGCCCACCTTGTCCCCATATCCCTCAAACCCCCACCTCGTTCCCATATCCCTCGAACCCCCACCTCGTTCCCATATCCTCGAACCCCCACCTCGTCCCCATATCCCTCGAACCCCCACCTCGTCCCCATATCCCTCGAACCCCCACCTTGTCCCCATATCCCTCGAACCCCCACCTTGTCCCCATATCCCTCGAACCCCCACCTTGTCCCCATATCCCTCGAACCCCCACCTTGTCCCCATATCCCTCGAACCCCCACCTTGTCCCCATATCCCTCGAACCCCCACCTTGTCCCCATATCCTCGAACCCCACCTTGTCCCCATATCCCTCAAACCACCCCACCTTGTCCCCATATCCCTCGAACCCCACCTTGTCCCCATATCCCTCGAACCCCCACCTTGTCCCCATATCCCTCGAACCCCCACCTTGTCCCCATATCCCTCGAACCCCACCTTGTCCCCATATCCCTCGAACCCCACCTTGTCCCCATATCCCTCAAACGCCACCTTGTCCCCATATCCCTCGAACCCCCACCTTGTCCCCATATCCCTCAAACGCCCACCTTGTCCCCATATCCCTCAAACGCCCACCTTGTCCCCATATCCCTCGAACCCCCACCTCGTTCCCATATCCCTCGAACCCCCACCTCGTTCCCATATCCCTCGAACCCCACCTCGTTCCCATATCCCTCGAACCCCCACCTCGTCCCCATATCCCTCGAACCCCCACCTCGTCCCCATATCCCTCGAACCCCCACCTCGTCCCCATATCCCTCGAACCCCCACCTTGTCCCCATATCCCTCGAACCCCCACCTTGTCCCCATATCCCTCGAACCCCCACCTTGTCCCCATATCCCTCGAACCCCCACCTTGTCCCCATATCCCTCGAACCCCCACCTTGTCCCCATATCCCTCGAACCCCCACCTTCTCCCCATATCCCTCGAACCCCACCGTCTCTCCAAATCCCTCAAACCCACCCACAAACAACACTCGAGAAGCACAACTCCATCCAGGACAAAGCAGCCCAATTGATTGGCACCTCATCCACAAGCATTCACTCCCTCCACCATCGATGCACAGTAGCAGCAGTGTGTACCATCTACAAGATGCACTGCAGCAACGCACCAAGGCTCCTTAAGACAGCACCTTCCAAACCCGCGACCTCTACCAACAAGGGCAGCAAATGCATGGGAACACCACCACCAGCAAGTTCCCCTCCAAGCCACACACCATCCTGACTTGGAACTATATCACCGTTCCTTCACCGTCGCTGGGTCAAAATCCTGGAACTCCCTTCCTAACAGCACTGTGGGTCTACCTACCTCACATGGACTGCAGCGGTTCAAGAAGGCAGCTCACCACCACCTTCTCAAGAGCAAATAGGGATGGACAATAAATGCTGGCTTTACCAACGACGCCCACATCCCATGAACAAGTTTTAAAAAACCTCTTTTTCACATATGCCCCAATTCTATTTTCGCCCGATATCCCTCACCCACTTCTCATTGGAAATATTGGCACTGTCTGCCTCAATATCATTTATTGTGCAAATTAATCATCCTAGAGGTGACCATGTTCCCCTGATTTTGATTCTTCTTCCTAGCTTCGTATTTAACTTGTGACTCCTGGAGTATCAGCCCTCACCACAACGATTAACCGTCCTGTCTCAGTCACTTCATGAACCTCAAATCTTAGCTCATTGCCCTCTGCAGTGATAAACCTGCCATCCATTGTTCTCAGCTCATTAAAAACTCTGAGCAAGGTGTGGCACATCAATCATAGTTGGAGATTGTTTTGCTGGAATATTGGTTTGAAGTTTGCAGTGTGTGCTGTCTCTCACTGGCTGTCTCTTAGTCTGGCAGTTTAACTGACTCTTTCTCTCTCTCTCTCATGCTCGGTATCTATCTGACTGTCTTTCTGTCCTCTTGATCTGGCTCTCCGCTTTCCCCCTCATTTCAAATTCTATCTCTGGGATAATGCCATGAGTTTTGTTTGTGTTGGCCAAGGCTCAGTGAGAAACACTCTCACCTCTGAGTTGGAGGCTCATGGGTTTCAGCAACACTCGAGAGACTTGAGCCCATAATCTAGGCAGACAATTCAGTACAGTACTGAGGGAGTGCTGCACTGTCAGAGGGTCAGTACTGAGGGACTGCTGCACTGTCAGAGGGTCAGTACTGAGGGACTGCTGCACTGTCAGAGGGTCAGTACTGAGGGAGTGCTGCACTGTCAGAGGGTCAGTACTGATAGGGGCTGCACTGTCGGAGGGGCTGTACTGAGGGAGTGCATCATTGTCGGAGGGTCTGTACTGAGGGAGCACTGCACTGTCGGAGGGGCTGTACTGAGGGAGTGCAGCACTGTCGGAGGGTCTGTACTGAGGGAGCACTGCACTGTCGGAGGGTCTGTACTGAGGGAGCACTGCACTGTCGGAGGGGCTGTACTGAGGGAGCGCTGCACTGTCGGAGGGTCAGTACTGAGGGAGTGCATCATTGTCAGAGGGTCTGTACTGAGGGAGCACTGCACTATCGGAGGGTCAGTACTGAGTGAGTGCTGCACTGTCGGAGGGTCAGTACTGAGGGAGTGCATCATTGTCGGAGGGTCTGTACTGAGGGAGCACTGCACTGTCGGAGGGGCTGTACTGAGGGAGTGCAGCACTGTCGGAGGGTCTGTACTGAGGGAGCGCAGCACTGTCGGAGGGTCTGTACTGAGGGAGCGCAGCACTGTCGGAGGGTCTGTACTGAGGGAGCGCAGCACTGTCGGAGGGTCTGTACTGAGGGAGCGCAGCACTGTCGGAGGGTCTGTACTGAGGGAGCGCAGCACTGTCGGAGGGTCTGTACTGAGGGAGCGCAGCACTGTCGGAGGGTCTGGACTGAAGGAGTGCTGCACTGTCGGAGGGTCTGTACTGAGGGAGCACTGCACTGTCGGAGGGTCTGTACTGAAGGAGTGCTGCACTATCGGAGGGTCTGCACTGAGGGAGCACTGCACTATCGGAGGGTCTGTACTGAAGGAGCACAGCACTGTCAGAGGGTCAGTACTGAGGGAGTGCTGCACTGTCAGAGGGTCAGTACTGAGGGAGTGCTGCACTGTCAGAGGGTCAGTACTGAGGGAGTGCTGCACTGTCAGAGGGTCAGTACTGAGGGAGTGCTGCACTGTCGGAGGGTCAGTACTGAGAGGGGCTGCACTGTCGGAGGGGCTGTACTGAGGGAGTGCATCATTGTCGGAGGGTCTGTACTGACGGAGCACTGCACTGTCGGAGGGTCTGTACTGAGGGAGCACTGCACTGTCGGAGGGGCTGTACTGAGGGAGCGCTGCACTGTCGGAGGGTCAGTACTGAGTGAGTGCTGCACTGTCGGAGGGTCAGTACTGAGGGAGTGCATCATTGTCAGAGGGTCTGTACTGAGGGAGCACTGCACTATCGGAGGGTCAGTACTGAGTGAGTGCTGCACTGTCGGAGGGTCAGTACTGAGGGAGTGCATCATTGTCGGAGGGTCTGTACTGAGGGAGCACTGCACTGTCGGAGGGGCTGTACTGAGGGAGTGCAGCACTGTCGGAGGGTCTGTACTGAGGGAGCGCTGCACTGTCGGAGGGTCTGTACTGAGGGAGCGCAGCACTGTCGGAGGGTCTGTACTGAGGGAGCGCAGCACTGTCGGAGGGTCTGTACTGAGGGAGCGCAGCACTGTCGGAGGGTCTGTACTGAGGGAGCGCAGCACTGTCGGAGGGTCTGTACTGAGGGAGCGCAGCACTGTCGGAGGGTCTGTACTGAGGGAGCGCAGCACTGTCGGAGGGTCTGTACTGAAGGAGCGCAGCACTGTCGGAGGGTCAGTACTGAGGAGGTGCTGCACTGTCGGAGGGTCAGTACTGAGGGAGTGCAGCACTGTCGGAGGGTCAGTACTGAGGGAGTGCTGCACTGTCGGAGGGTCAGTACTGAGCGAGTGCTGCACTGTCGGAGGGTCAGTACTGAGGGAGTGCTGCACTGTCAGAGGGTCAGTACTGAGGGAGTGCTGCACTGTCAGAGGGTCAGTACTGAGGGAGTGCTGCACTGTCAGAGGGTCAGTACTGAGGGAGTGCTGCACTGTCAGAGGGTCAGTACTGAGGGAGTGCTGCACTGTCAGAGGGTCAGTACTGAGCGAGTGCTGCACTGTCAGAGGGTCAGTACTGAGGGAGTGCTGCACTGTCGGAGGGTCAGTACTGAGAGGGGCTGCACTGTCGGAGGGGCTGTACTGAGGGAGTGCTGCACTGTCGGAGGGTCAGTACTGAGGGAGTGCATCATTGTCGGAGGGTCTGTACTGAGGGAGCACTGCACTGTCGGAGGGGCTGTACTGAGGGAGTGCAGCACTGTCGGAGGGTCTGTACTGAGGGAGCGCTGCACTGTCGGAGGGTCAGTACTGTGGGAGTGCATCATTGTCAGAGGGTCTGTACTGAGGGAGCACTGCACTATCGGAGGGTCAGTACTGAGTGAGTGCTGCACTGTCGGAGGGTCAGTACTGAGGGAGTGCATCATTCTCGGAGGGTCTGTACTGAGGGAGTGCAGCACTGTTGGAGGGGCTGTACTGAGGGAGTGCAGCACTGTCGGAGGGTCTGTACTGAGGGAGCGCAGCACTGTCGGAGGGGCTGTACTGAGGGAGCGCAGCACTGTCGGAGGGGCTGTACTGAGGGAGTGCTGCACTGTCGGAGGGTCAGTACTGAGGGAGTGCATCATTGTCGGAGGGTCTGTACTGAGGGAGCACTGCACTGTCGGAGGGGCTGTACTGAGGGAGTGCAGCACTGTCGGAGGGTCTGTACTGAGGGAGCGCAGCACTGTCGGAGGGTCAGTACTGAGGGAGCGCAGCACTGTCGGAGGGTCAGTACTGAGGGAGCGCAGCACTGTCGGAGGGTCAGTACTGAAGGAGTGCTGCACTATCGGAGGGTCTGTACTGAGGGAGCACTGCACTGTCGGAGGGTCTGTACTGAAGGAGCGCAGCACTGTCGGAGGGTCAGTACTGAGGGAGCACTGCACTATCGGAGGGTCTGTACTGAAGGAGCGCAGCACTGTCGGAGGGGCTGTACTGAGGGAGAGCTGCACTGTCGGAGGGGCTGTACTGAGGGAGAGCTGCACTGTCGGAGGGTCAGTACTGAGGGAGTGCAGCACTGTCGGAGGGTCAGTACTGAGGGAGTGCTGCACTATCGGAGGGTCAGTACTGAGTGAGTGCTGCACTATCGGAGGGTCAGTACTGAGTGAGTGCATCACTGTTGGAGGGTCAGTACTGAGGGAGTGCAGCACTGTCGGAGGGTCAGTACTGAGGGAGTGCTGCACTGTCGGAGGGGCAGTACTGAGGGAGTGCTGCACTATCGGAAGGGCAGTACTGAGTGAGTGCTGCACTGTCGGAGGGTCAGTACTGAGGGAGTGCTGCACTGTCGGAGGGTCAGTACTGAGGGAGTGCTGCACTGTCGGAGGGGCAGTACTGAGGGAGTGCTGCACTGTCGGAGGGTCAGTACTGAGGGAGTGCTGCACTGTCGGAGGGTCAGTACTGAGGGAGTGCTGCACTGTCGGAGGGTCAGTACTGAGGGAGTGCTGCACTGTCGGAGGGTCAGTACTAAGGGAGTGCTGCACTGTCGGAGGGTCAGTACTGAGGGAGTGCTGCACTGTCGGAGGGTCAGTACTGAGGGAGCGCTGCACTGTCGGGGGGTCAGTACTAAGGGAGTGCTGCACCGTCAGCTTGCTGTCTTATGAATATTAAACTGAGGCTCCTTCTGCCCTCTCAGACGTAAAAGTTCTCAAGGGCATTATTTGAAGAATAGCTGGAGAGTTCTCCCCATTGTCCTTTTTAAAAATTTATTCATGGGATGTGGGGCATTTATTGTCCATCCCTAATTGCCCTTGAGAAGGTGGTGGTGAGCTGCCTTCTTGAACCACTGCAGTCCATGTGGTGTAGGTACACCCACAGTGCTGTTGGGAAGGGAGTTCCAGGATTTTGACCCAGCGACGGTGAAGGAACAGCGATATAGTTCCAAGTCAGGATGGTGTGTGACTTGGAGGGGAACTTGCAGGTGGTGGTGTTCCCATGCATTTTCTGCCCTTGTCCTTCTAGTTGGTAGAGGTTGCGGGTTTGGAAGGTGCTGTCTAAGGAGCCTTGGTGCGTTGCTGCAGTGCATCGTGTAGATGGTACACACTGCTGCCACTGTGCGTCGGTGGTTGAGGGAGTGAATGTTTGTAGATGGGGTGCAAATCAATTGGGCTGCTTTGTCCTGGATGGTGTCGAGCTTCTTGAGTGTTGTTGGAGCTGCACCCATCCAGACAAGTGGAGAGTATTCCATCACACTCCTGACTTGTGCCTTGTAGATGGTGGACAGGCTTTGGGGAGTCAGGAGGTGAGTTACTCGCCTCAGGATTCCTAGCCTCTGTCCTGCTCTTGTAGCCATGGTATTTATATGGCTACTCCAGTTCAGTTTCTGGTCAATGGTAGCCCCTAGGATGTTGATAGTGGGGGATTCAGTGATGGTAATGCCATTGAATGTCAAGGGGAGATGGTTAGATTCTCTCTTGTTGGAGATGGTCATTGCCTGGCACTTGTGTGGCACGAATGTTACTTGCCACTTATCAGCCCAAGCCTGGATATTGTCCAGGTCTTGCTGCATTTCTACATGGACTGCTTCAGTATCTGAGGAGTCACGAATGGTGCTGAACATTGTGCAATCATCAGCAAACATCCCCACTTCTGACCTAATGACTGAAGGAAGGTCATTGATGAAGCAGCTGAAGATGGTTGGGCAGAGGACACTACCCTGAGGAACTCCTGCAGTGATGTCCTGGAGCTCAGATGATTGACCTCCAACAACCACAACCATCTTCCTTTGCGCTAGGTATGACTCCAGCCAGCGGAGGGTTTTCCCCCGATTCCCATTGACCTCAGTTTTGCCAGGGATGTGGAGTGTTTTTGGGGGGGGTTGGAATGTTTTTGGGGCGGGGGAGTTGGAGTGTTTTTGGGGGGGGGGAGTTGGAGTGTTTTTGGGGGGGGGGGGGGAGTTGGAGTGTTTTTGGGGGGGGGAGTTGGAGTGTTTTTGGGGGGGGGAGTTGGAGTGTTTTTGGGGGGGGAGTTGGAGTGTTTTTGGGGGGGGAGTTGGAGTGTTTTGGGGGAGTTGGAGTGTTTTGGGATGTGTAATCTCCTCCCCTGACTCTCCCAATACTGCTGGTCGATTGTTTGAGTGTATTCGTTAGAGGGCCCGGCATTTGATTGTTCTTTACCTCGACTCTAACTCTCTCATTTCTTTAGATCAGGAAGTATCGCACACTGAGTGAGTTGCTGACAGATGCAGAGGAGTTTGTGAAAAATCCGTACAAGGGCAAGAAATTGAAGGTAGGCCCAGGACGTTCGGCCAGCGTTCCTGATACAGGGGAGGGTGGGGGGCGGTTGGGGGAGGATGGGGGGAGAGTGGGGGATGGGTAACTGAGGTTGGGGGAGGGGGTGTTGTGGTGGGGGAAGGTGGGGGGTGGGTGGGGGAAGGTGGCCAGCGCCGTTGGTTGGGGGGCAGCCTCTGGGAGTGGTTGTGGTTCCTGGTCACCAGCACTGCTGTCGGGCTCTGCGTCTACACAGTCAGCACAGGATCACCACAAGCCGTAACTTTAAACATTAAAATGCAAATCTTTATTTCAGACTCATCCCGATTTTCCGAAGAAGCCGCTGACTCCATACTTCCGATTCTTCATGGAGAAAAGAGCCAAGTACGCCAAGATCCACCCGGAAATGAGTAACCTGGACCTGACAAAAATTCTCTCCAAAAAATACAAGGAGCTGCCGGAGAAAAAAAAGGTATGAGAGCTCATTTCAAAGAAAGAAAGACAGACTTGTATTTCTATAGCGCCTTTCACGTCCACTGGACATCCCAAAACACTTTACTGCCATTAAGATACTTTTATCGTGTAGTCATTGTCATAATGTAGGAAATGTGGCAGCTAGTTTGTGCACAGAAAGCTCCCACAAACAGGAATGTGCTGCTGACCAGACCTGATTGCGGGATAAATATTGGCTGGGACACCATTGGAGAACTCTCCTGCTCTTCACATTGTGCCTTGGGATCTTCTCTGACTACCCAAGAGCATCTCAGTTTAAATTCTATTCCAAAGGATGGGTCGTAAGAGATGGGGTGGGGCCTATTCAAGACAAAGAGGGTTATATATGCTTGGAGGCTCAGGGCAAGGCTAGAATACTCAATGAATACTTTGTATCAGTGTTTACCGAGGAAGAGGATGCTGACAAAATATTGGTAGAAGCAGAGATGGTAGAGGTAAAGGATGGGGTGAAAATTAATAGTCAGGAAGTACTAAAAAGCTGGCTATGCGTAGAGTGGATAAGTCACCTGGTCCAGATGGTTTGCATCCCAGGTTGCTAAAGGAAGTGGGGATGGAGATAGCGGAAGGGCTGGCCATAATCTTCCCTAGATACAGGGGAGGTGCCAGAGGATTGGAGAGTGGCAAATGTGATACCCTTATTCAAGAAAGGGTGTAAGGACCATCCTGGCAACTACAGGACAGTTAGTTTAATATCAATGGTGGGTAAGGTTTTAGAAACTATAATCAGAGAAAAATATCAACAGACATTTAGAGAGGTTTGAGTTAATTGAGGAGAGCCAGCATGGATTTGCAAAAGGCAGATCATGCTTGACTAATCTAATTGAATATGTCAATGAAGTAACAGAGAAGGTTGATGAAGGGAATGTGGTGGATGTTGTTTATATGAATTTTAAGAAGCGTTTGATAAAGTACCACAGAAAAGGCTGGTTAACAAAATTGAGGCTGTTGGAATAGGAGGGTCAGTGTCCAATTGGATAAAAATATTGGCTTATGGACAGAAAAAAGCGATTCTTGGTAAATAGTAAATTAGCTGATGGTACAATGACTAGGGAACACAGATTGAAGAGAGGCAGGAGGATGTGAGGAAACACTTCTACACAGCGAGTGACAATGACCTGAAAGTTACTGCCCCCGAGGTTGGTGGAAGCAGAGATGATGAATGATTTTTCAAGGATGTTGGATGAGCACTTCAGGGAAATAAACTTGTAGGGCCAGGGGTTTAGAGCAAGGGAATGGGACTGACTGGAGTATTCTACAGATAGCCAGCATGAATTCGATGGGGCGAATGGCCTCCTTCTGTGGTGTAATTATTCTATGACCTCAGACAATGCAGCACTCCCTCAGTTCTGCACTGGAGTATCAATCGAGATTGTTTGTTTTGTTAAGTCCTGGATGGGACTCGAACCCACAATCTTCTGACATAGAATGGAGAGTCTGACCAACTCGGCCACAGCCGACCACTTGGTTTTAACTCGATCCGATGGTCCCGTGCAGGACTGACCAACCCGGTCCTCTCTCCCCAGATCCCCGTATCTATCCCAGTTAACATACGGTGCTCCCTCAGTACTGACCCTCCGACAATGCAGCGCTCCCTCGTTACAGACCCTCTGACAGTCCAGTGCTCCCTCAGTACTGACCCTCCGACAGTGCGGCACTCCCTCAGTACTGACCGACCGACAGTGCGGCGCTCCTTCGTTACTGACCCTCCGACAGTGCGGTGCTCCATCAGTACTGACCCTCCGACAGTGCGGCACTCCCTCAGTACTGACCGACCGACAGTGCGGCGCTCCTTCGTTACTGACCCTCCGACAGTGCGGCGCTCCCTCAGTACTGACCCTCCGACAGTGCGGCGCTCCCTCAGTACTGACCCTCCAACAGTGCAACGCTCCCTCGGTACTGACCCTCCGACAGTGCGGCGCTCCCTCGGTACTGACCCTCCGACAGTGCAGCATTCCTCAGTACTGACCCTCCGACAGTGCGGTGCTCCCTCAGTACTGACCCTCCGACAGTGCAGCATTCCTCAGTACTAACCCTCCGACAGTGCAGCATTCCTCAGTACTGACCCTCCGACAGTGCGGCGCTCCCTCGGTACTGACCCGCCAACAGTACAGCATTCCTCAGTACTGACCCTCCGACAGTGCGGCGCTCCCTCAGTACTGACCCTCCGACAGTGCGGCGCTCCCTCGGTACTGACCCGCCAACAGTGCAGCATTCCTCAGTACTGACCCTCCGACAGTGCGGCGCTCCCTCAGTACTGACCCTCCGACAGTGCGGCGCTCCCTCAGTATTGACCCTCCGACAGTGCGGCGCTCCCTCAGTACTGACCCTCCGACAGTGGGGCACTCCCTCAGTACTGACCTTCCGACAGTGCGGCGCTCCCTCAGTACTGACCCTCCGACAGTGCGGCGCTCCCTCGGTACTGACCCGCCAACAGTGCAGCATTCCTCAGTACTGACCCTCCGACAGTGCGGCGCTCCCTCAGTACTGACCCTCCGACAGTGCGGCGCTCCCTGGGTACTGACCCTCCGACAGTGCGGCGCTCCCTCGGTACTGACCCTCCGACAGTGCGGCGCGCCCTCGGTACTGACCCTCCGACAGTGCGGCGCTCCCTCAGTACTGACCCTCCGACAGTGCGGCGCTCCCTCGGTACTGACCCGCCGACAGTGCGGCGCTCCTCAGTACTGACCCTCCGACAGTGCGGCGCTCCCTCAGTACTGACCCTCCGACAGTGCGGCGCGCCCTTAGTACTGACCCTCCGACAGTGCGGCGCTCCCTCAGTACTGACCCTCCGACAGTGCGGCGCTCCCTCGGTACTGACCCGCCGACAGTGCAGCATTCCTCAGTACTGACCCTCCGACAGTGCGGCGCTCCCTCAGTATTGACCCTCCGACAGTGCAGCACTCCCTCAGTACTGACCCTCCGACAGTGCGGCGCTCCCTCGGTACTGACCCGCCGACAGTGCAGCACTCCCTCAGTGCTGACCCTCTGACAGTGCGGCGCTCCCTCGGTACTGACCCGCCGACAGTGCAGCACTCCCTCAGTACTGACCCGCCGACAGTGCAGCATTCCTCAATACTAACCCTCCGACAGTGCGGCACTCCCTCAGTGCTGACCCTCCGACAGTGCGGCACTCCCTCAGTACTGACCCTCCGACAGTGCGGCACTCCCTCAGTACTGACCCTCCGACAGTGCGGCACTCCCTCAGTACTGACCCTCCGACAGTGCGGCACTCCCTCAGTACTGACCCTCCGACAGTGCGGCACTCCCTCAGTACTGACCCTCCGACAGTGCGGCACTCCCTCAGTACTGACCCTCCGACAGTGCAGCACTCCCTCAGTACTGACCCTCCGACAGTGCAGCACTCCCTCAGTACTGACCCTCCGACAGTGCAGCACTCCCTCAGTACTAACCCTCCGACAGTGCGGCGTTCCCTCAGTACTGACCCTCTGACAGTGTGGCGCTCCCTCCGGACCGGTGCTCCCACAGTCCCGCGCTCCCTCTATACTGCCCCTTGGAGTGTGCGGCACTCTCTCTACTGCTCTGGGTGTGCATGCCTGGATTTTGTGCTGAAGTCTCAAGTTGAATTTTAACCCACAATGTTCTGAAAGAGCTACAAGAGTCTGAGAGGCAGGAGTGCTACCCACTGAGCCAAGGCTGACACTTGTGTGTTCTTTAACACAATTCTCCTGCATGCCCAGTCCCTGCAGTACAACTTTGATGCCACCATAGATAAGGAAGTGGATAATAGGCTTTCAAAAGCAAACAGAACATTTGGCAGACTCTACAAATGAGTGTGGAGCAACCACAGTCTCAGAACACAGACCAAACTCAAAGTGTACAAAGCAATAGTCCTCACCAGCCTTCTGTATGGTGCCGAGTCATGGGGCCTATACCATCGTCATGGGGCCTATACCATCGTCATGGGGCCTATACCATCGTCATGGGGCCTATACCATCGTCATGTACGCCTTTGAGAGCACTTCCATCAGCGCTGCCTCCGCAGCAGCCTCAAGATCCACTGGCAGCTCCGCCTCACAAACATTGAAGTCCTGAAAACAGCCAACACCACCAGCATTGAGGCCATCCTCCTACAAAGCCAACTGTGTTGGGCGGGTCACGTTGCCCAGATGGACAAGAGTCACCTGTCCAAGATTGTGTTGTATGCACAGCTGACCACTGGTAAAGGAAAAGAGGGGCACCATGCAGACGTTTCAAGGACTCCCTGAAGTAGTCCCTCTCTGTGTGCCACATCGACCATCGCCAGTGGGAAACGCAGGCCATAGATCGTGATGCCTGGAGATGCTACATCAGGAGGGCTACAGACACCTTTGAGACTGAGGGAAGAACCAGCATGAAAGAGAAAAGGGGAAGGATAGATCCAATTGCCCCCAGCAGTGACTACACCTTCACTTGTACCCGCAGTGGGAGAATCTGCCAGTCACGGATAGGCCTGACTAGCCACTAGCGGGCCTGCAACCGATGACTACAACCTTCCCAAAATCATTGTCTGCGAACAAATGCCAAGAGGGAGTACAAGAGAATAAAATGATTTGCACCTGCAGAAAACGAGCCAAATCATGGTCTCTGCTTCAGCTGCCGCGACACATTTCTAACAATGTTTCTCTTGCCTTCCTACAGCTCAAGTACGTTCAGGACTTCCAGCAGGAGAAGGGGAATTTTGGGCAGGCGATGGCCAAGTTCAGGTACCAGCTACTTCTTTATCAACACCCCCTTACATCTGTCTTTTTGGCTTCCTACCACGCTCAGTGACTTAATCTAGTGAACTACTAAATTGTACAGAGCAAACCAGTCCCACAGTCTCTGCTGAGTCAGCAGACAAGGCACCACATCGAGCTGCTGCCTCGATCTCTCACTCTGTTGTGATGGCCTCCACAGTCAAATATCCTGTTGACACTCACTATCAAGGCTCACACATGTAGACTGGCACATGATGAGTTGTACCTCAGCGAATGGCAATACACGATGTTGGTACTGAGTGATAAGGGATGCAGATTCCATACCCACTTGGTGCTTTGCCAGTAATGTCCACAGCCCCAGAATAAAGCAGCAAACACTGGTGTAATACTGAGCTGTACAGAACATGAAACCCCGAGGCCTGATCCCTGCTCAGTGTTGAGTTAGTAACCTGCTTATTGAACACATATCCCAGTGAGAGTGTGTGTGGGACCCGTACCCCAGTGAGAGTCAGTGTGTGTGGGACCTGTACCCCAGTGAGAGTCAGTGTGTGTGGGACCCGTACCCCAGTGAGAGTCAGTGTGTGTGGGACCCGTACCCCAGTGAGAGTCAGTGCTGTGGGACCCGTACCCCAGTGAGAGTCAGTGTGTGTGGGACCCGTACCCCAGTGAGAGTCAGTGTGTGTGGGACCCGTACCCCAGTGAGAGTCAGTGTGTGTGGGACCCGTACCCCAGTGAGAGTCAGTGTGTGTGGGACCCGTACCCCAGTGAGAGTCAGTGTGTGTGGGACCCGTACCCCAGTGAGAGTCAGTGTGTGTTGGACCCGTACCCCAGTGAGAGTCAGTGTGTGTTGGACCCGTACCCCAGTGAGAGTCAGTGTGTGTGGAACCCGTACCCCAGTGAGAGTCAGTGTGTGTGGGACCCGTACCCCAGTGAGAGTCAGTGTGTGTGGGACCCGTACCCCAGTGAGAGTCAGTGTGTGTGGGACCCGTACCCCAGTGAGAGTCAGTGTGTGTTCGATGCATCTGTCCATGACAGTATTGGTAGGAGCGAGCATCACTGAGTCCTCGAGACAAAGTTACGACTTCTCACTGAGGATGCCCACCATCGTGTTGTGTGGCACTACCACCATGCTAAATGGGATAGATTTCGAACAGATCTAGCAACTCAAAACTGGGCATCCATGAGGCACTGTGGGATCAGGCCCAGATGAGATGCATCCAAGGATACTGAGGGAAGTGAGGGTGGAAATCGCAGATGCACTGGCCATAATATTTCAGTCTTCCTTAGACTCTGGGGTGGTGCCAGTGGACTGGAGAATTGCAAACATTAAACCCTTGTTCAAAAAAGGGTGTAAATATAAGCCCAGCAATTACAGGCCAGTCGGTTTAACTTCAGTGGTGAGAAAACTTCTGGAAAACATAATTCAGGACAAAATCAATAGTCACATGGACAAATGTGGGTTAATTAAGGAAAGTTAGCATGGATTTCTTAAGGGAAAATCATGTTTAACTAAATTGCTGGAATTGTTTGAGGAGGTAACAGAGAGGGTTGATGAGGGCGATGCAGTTGCTGTGGTGTACATGGACTTTCAAAAGGAGTTGGATACAGTGCGACACAACAGACGTGAGCAAACTTGTGGCTCCTGGAATAAAAGGGACAGTAGCAACGTGGATACAAAATTGACTGAGTGACAGGAAACAAAGAGTAGTGATTAATGGATGTTTTTCGGGCTGGAGGAAGGTTTGTAGTGGAGTTCCCCAGGGGTCAGTGTTGGGACCCTTGCTTTTCCCGATGTTTATTAATGACGGAGACCTTTGTGTACAGAGCACAATTTCACAGTTTGCAGATGATATGAAACTTGGAAGCATATTGTGAACTGTGAGGATAGTGTCGAACTTCAAAAGGACATAGACAAGTTGGTGGAATGGGCAGACAGGTGGCCCAGATGAAGTTCAATGCAGAGAAATGTGAAGTGATGCATTGTGATAGGAAGAACATGGAGAGAGAATATAACATAAAGGGTACAATTCTAAAGGGGCTGAGGAGCAGAGGGACCTGGCTGTATATGTGCATAAGTCATTGAAGGTGGCAGGACAGGTTGAGAGAGCAGTCAATAAAGCATACAGTATCCTGGGCTTTATTAATAAGGGCAGAGAGTACAAGAGCAAGGAAGTTACTTGTATAAAACACTAGTTCAGCCTCAGCTGGAGTATTGTGTCCTGTTCTAGGCACCACTCTTTAGGAAAGATGTGTGGGCATTGGAAAGAGTGGAGAAAAGATTCACGAGAATGGTTCCAGGGATGAGGAATTTCAGTTATGAAGATAGATTGGGGAAGTGAGGACTGTTTTCCTTGGAGAAGAGAAGGCTGAGAAGTGATTTGATAGAGGTATTCAAAATCATGAGGGGGCTGGACAGAGAGAAATGGTTCCCACTTGTGAAAGGATCGAGTACGAGAGGGCACAGATTTAAAGCATTTGATAAGAGAAGCAAAAGTGACATGAGGAAAAACTTTTTCACGCAGCGAGTGGTTAAGGTCTGGAATGTGCTGCCTGAGAATGTGGTTGAAGCATTCAAAAGGAAATTAGACAGTTACATGAAAAGGAAGAATGTGCAGGGTTATAGGGAGATGGCGGGGGAATGGAACTGAGGGAATTGCTCTTTCGGAGAGCCAGTGTGGATGTGATGGGCTGAATGGCCTCCTTCTGCACTGTAACAATTCTCTGATTCTGGTCCATCAGCAGCAGCAGAATTGTACTCAACCACATTCTCTAACCTCATGGCCTGGCATATCCCCCACTCTACTTGCATGCTAAACAGCAGATGCAGCATGTGATGGACAGAACTAAGCGATCCCACAACCAACGGATCAGATCTAAGCTCTGCAGTCCTGCCACATCCAGTCGTGAATGGTGGTGGACAATTAAACAACTAACTGGAGGAGCTGGCTCCACAAATATCCCCTTCCTCAATGATGGGGGAGCCCAGCACATCAGTGCAAAAGACAAGGCTGAAGCATTTGCATCCCATCTGCAGCAAGAAATGCAGAGTTGATGATCCCTCTCGGCCTCCTCCTGAGGTCCCCAGCATCACAGATTCCAGACTTCAGCCAATTCAATTCACTCTGCGTGATATCAAGAAATGGCTGAAGGCACTGGATACTGCAAAGGCTACAGGCCCTGACAAATTTCCAGCAATAGTACTGAAGACCTGTGCTCCAGAACGAGTCACTCACCTAGCCAAACTGTTCCAGTACAGCTACAACACTGGCATCTACCCGGCAATGTGGAAAATTGCCCAGGTATGTCCTGTACACAAAAAGCAGGACAAATCCAACCTGGCCAATTACCGCCCCATCAGTCTACTCTCAATCATCAGTAAAGTGATGGAAGGTGTCATCGACAGTGTTATCAAGCAGCATTTGCCCAGCAACAACCTGCTCACTGACGCTGAGTTTGGGTTCCGGCAGAGCCACTCAGCTCCTGACCTCATTACAGCCTGAGTCCAAATGTTGTCAAAAGAGCTGAACTCCAGAGTTGAGGTGAGAGTGAGTGCTCTTGACATCAAGGCAGCATTTGACCGAGTATGGCATCAAGGAGCTCTCATAAAACTGAAGTTAATGGAATCAGGGGGAAAATTCTCCGCTGATTGGAGTCATACCTAGCACAAAGGAAGATGGTTGTGGTTGTTGGAGGTCAATCATCTCAGCTCCAGGACATCACTGCAGGAGTTCCTCAGGTAGTGTCCTAGGCCCAACCATCTTCAGCTGCTTCATCAATGACCTACCTTCAATCATAAGGTCAGAAGTGGGATGTTCGCTGATGATTGCACAATGTTCACCATTCGTTACTCCTCAGAGACTGAAGCAGTCCATGTAGAAATGCAGCAAGACCTGGATAACATCCAGGCTTGGGCTGATAAGTGGCAAGTAAAATTCGCGCCACACAAGTACCAGGCAATGACCATCTCCAACAAGAGAGAATCTAACCATCTCCCCTTGACATTCACGGCATTTCCTTCGCTGAATCCCCCACTATCAACATCCTAGGGGCTACCATTGACCAGAAACTGAACTGGAGTAGCCATATAAATACCATGGCTACAAGAGCAGGTCAGAGGCTAGGAGTCCTGAAGCGAGTAACTCACCTCCTGACTCCCCAAAGCCTGTCCACCATCTACAAGGCACAAGTCAGGAGTGTGATGGAATACTCTCCACTTGTCTGGATGGATGCAGCTCCAACAACACTCTAGAAGCTCGACACCATCCAGGACAAAGCAGCCTGCTTGAATTGGCACCCCATCTACAAACATTCACTCCCTTCACCACCGACGCACAGTGGTAGCAGTGTGTACCATCTACAAGATGCACTGCAGCAACGCACCAAGGCTCCTTCAACAGCGCCTTCCAAACCCGCAACCTCTAAACCTCTACCACCTTGAAAGACAAGGGCAGCAAATGCATGGGAACACCACCACCTGCAAGTTCCCCTCCAAGTCTCACAACATCCTGACTTGGAACTATATCGCCGTTCCTTCACTGTCACTGGGTCAAAATCCTGGAACTCCCTTCCTAACAGCACTGTGGGTATACCTACACCCCAAGGAATGTAGCGGTTTAGCGGTTCAAGAAGGCAGCTCACCACCATCTCAAAGGCAAATAGGGATGGGCAATAAATGCTGGCCTAGCCAGCGACGTCCAGTTACCATGAATGAATAAAACAAACAAACTGTACCCCAGTGAGAGTCAGTGTGTGTGGGACCCGTACCCCAGTGAGAGTCAGTGTGTGTGGGACCCGTACCCCAGTGAGAGTCAGTGTGTGTGGACCCGTACCCGAGTGAGAGTCAGTGTGTGTGGGACCCGTACCCGAGTGAGAGTCAGTGTGTGTGGAACCCGTACCCGAGTGAGAGTCAGTGTGTGTGGGACCCGTACCCCAGTGAGAGTCAGTGTGTGTGGAAACCCGTACCCCAGTGAGAGTCAGTGTGTGTGGGACCTGTACCCCAGTGAGGGTCAGTGTGTGTGGAACCCGTACCCGAGTGAGAGTCAGTGTGTGTGGACCCGTACCCCAGTGAGAGTCCGTGTGTGTGGGACCCGTACCCCAGTGAGAGTCCGTGTGTGTGGGACCCGTACCCCAGTGAGAGTCCGTGTGTGTGGGACCCGTACCCCAGTGAGAGTCAGTGTGTATGGGACCCGTACCCCAGTGAGAGTCAGTGTGTGTGGAACCTGTACCCCAGTGAGAGTCAGTGTGTGTGGGACCCGTACCCCAGTGAGAGTCAGTGTGTGTGGAACCCGTACCCAGTGAGAGTCAGTGTGTGTGGAACCCGTACCCCAGTGAGAGTCAGTGCGTGTGGGACCCGTACCCAGTGAGAGTCAGTGTGGTGGAACCCGTACCCAGTGAGAGTCAGTGTGTGTTGGACCTGTACCCCAGTGAGAGTCAGTGTGTATGGGACCCGTACCCCAGTGAGAGTCAGTGTGTGTGGAACCCGTACCCCAGTGAGAGTCAGTGTGTGTGGGACCCGTACCCGAGTGGGAGTCAGTGTCTTCATCAATAGAAGGGTGAAAATGCCAAACTAATGATGGAGGATGATGGCAGTGATATTAATGTGATGAATTGATCTATATTCTCAGGGATGAACACCCCGATCTGATGAAGAACAGAAAAAAATCCGATGTTCCGGAAAAGCCTAAGACACCCCAGCAGCTGTGGTACAATCATGAGAAAAAGGCCTTCCTGAAACTTCACCCTGAGGTAAAGGAACAGTGCTGCTGTAGCTAGTAGATTGGGATTATTGCTCATCCTGAGCTGGCCTCTGAAGGGTTCTTTGGGCGTTCCCAAATCACCTTGCATTTGTTTGTACACACTGGGCCATATAGAGCCAACAACCCGCACTGTGGGACTGGAGCCAGATCTGGAACTGACCGGAAGTGGTTGGGATGGCTGCCTCCCTTCCCTGAAAGATATTAGTGATCCTCTTGGGTTTTTGTGACAATCTGGCAGTTTTCATGGTGTTTTGTTTTGGTGCCAGCCCACAATTATTTTTCTCGTTACTGGGATGTAGGGGTCACTGTCTAGGCCAGCATTTATTGCCCATCCCTAATTGCCCTTGAGAAGGTGGTGGTGAGCTGTCTTCTTGAACCGCTGCAGTCCATGTGGGGTAGGTACATCACAGTGCTCTTAGGAAGGGAGTTCCAGGATTTTGACCCAGCTACAGTGAAGAAATGGTGATATAGTTCCAAGTCAGGATGGTGTGTGGCTTGGAGGGGAACTTGTGGGTGATGGTGTTGCCATGCATCTGCTGCCCTTGTCCTTCTAGGTGGTAGAGGTCGTGGGTTTGGAAGGTGCTGTCGAAGGAGCCTTGGCAAGTTGCTGCAGTGTATCTTTTACTCAATGCAGAATTCCCAGTCTCTGAACTGCTTATAGCCACAGTATTTATGTGCTGGTCCAGTTCAGTTTCTGTCAGCACCCCAGGATGTTGATAGTGGGGTTTCAGCGTTGGTAATGCCATTGAACATCAGAGGAGATGGTCATTGCCTGGCACTTGTGTGGTGTGAATGTTACTTTCCACGTATCAGCCCAAGTTGAGTGTTGTCCAGGTCTTGCTGCATATGGACATGGGCTGCTTCAGTCTCTGAATGTGCAATCATCAGCGAACATCCCCACTTCTGACCTCATGATGGAGGGAAGGTCATTGATGAAGCAGCTGAAGATGGTTGGGCCTAGGACACTACCCTGAGGAACTCCTGCAATGATGTCCTGGAGCTCAGATGATTGACCTCCAACAACCACAACCATCTTCCTTTGTGCTAGGTATGACTCCAACCAGTGGAGAGTTTTCCCCTGATTCCCATTGATGTAATTTTGCTCGGGCTGTTGATGTCACACTCTTAAGGGAAGTCACTCACCTTCCCCCTGTAATTCAGCTCTTTTTTCTATGTTTGCCTGTAATGAGGTCAGGAGCTGAGTGGCCCTGGTGAAACCCAAACTGAGCGTCACTGAGCAGGTTATTGCTCAGTAATTGCTGCTTGATAGCACTGTCAATGATATCTTCCATCACTTTACTGATGATTGAGGATAGATTGATGGGGGTAATTGGCCGGGTTGGAGTTGTCTTGTTTTTTTGCAGTTTTCCACATTGCAGGGTAGATGCCAGTGTTGTCGCTGTACTGGAACAGCTCGGCTACGGGTGCGGCAAGTTCCGGAGCACAGGTCTTCAGTACATTTGCCGGAATGTTGTCAGGGCCCATAGCTTTTGCAGTATCCAGTGTCTGTAGTCATTTCTTGATATCACGTGGAATTAATTGAATTGGCTGAAGTCTGGCATCTATGATGGTGGGGACTTCAGGAGGAGGCCGATGAGGATCATTCACTCGGCACTTCTGGCTGAAGGTGGTTGCAAATTCTTCAGCCTTATCTTTCGCACTGATGTGCTGGGCTCCCCCATCATTGAGGATTGGGATATTTGTGGAGCCACCTCCTCCAGTTAGTTGTTTAATTGTCCACCACCATTCACGGCTGGATGTG
>NW_027142095.1:0-2500 GCF_036365525.1 Heterodontus francisci | reverse complement strand
TCCCCTCTCGTGCCCGCTCGCACCCTCTCTCCCCTCTCTCCCCTCTCTCCCCTCTCGCGCACGCTCGCACTCTCTCTCCCCTCTCACGCACGCTCACACCCTCTCTCCCCTCTCGAGCACGCTCGCACCCTCTCTCCCTCCTCTCCCTCTCGCGCACGCTCACCACCTCTCTCCCCTCTCTCCGACGCTCGCACCTCTCTCCCCTCTCTTCCACGCTCGCACCCTCTCTCCCCTCTCTCCCTCTCGAGCACGCTCGCACCCTCTCTCCACTCTCGCGTGCGCTCACACCCTCTCTCCCCTCTCTTCCACGCTCGCACCCTCTCTCCCCTCTCGAGCACGTTCGCACCCTCTCTCCCCCTCTCTCCGCGCTCACACCCTCTCTCCCCTCTCTTCCGCGCTCACACCCTCTCTCCCTCTCGAGCACGACTCGCACCCCTCTCTCCCCTCTCTTCCGCGCTCGCACCCTCTCTCCCCTCTCTCCCCTCTCGCGCACGCTCGCACCCTCTCTCCCCTCTCGAGCACGCTCGCACCCTCTCTCCCCCTCTCTCGCGCTCGCACCCTCTCTCCCCTCTCTCCCATCTCGCGCGCCGCTCGCACACTCTCTCCCCTCTCAGCGCGCGCTCGCACACTCTCTCCCCTCTCGCGCGCGCTCAGCACCCTCTCTCCCTCTCACGTGCGCTCGCACCCTCTCTCCCCTCTCGCGCGCGCATCGCACCCTCTCTCCCTCTCGCGTGCGCTCGCACCCTCTCTCCCCTCTCTGCGCGCGTTCGCACCCTCTCTCCCCTCTCGCGTGCGCTCGCACCCTCTCTCCCCTCTCTTCCGCGCTCGCACCCTCTCTCCCCTCTCGGCGTGCGCTCGCACTCTCTCTCCCCTCTCTTCGCGCTCGCACCCTCTCTCCCCTCTCTTCCGCGCTCGCACCCTCTCTCCCCTCTCGCGCGCGCTCGCACCCTCTCTCCCCTCTCACGTGCGCTCGCACCCTCTCTCCCTCTCGCAGCGCCGCTCGCACCCTCTCTCACTCCCTCGCAGCGCGCTCCAGCACCCTCTCTCCCCTCTCGCGTGCGCTCGCACCCTCTCTCCCCTCTCGCGCGCGCTCGCACCCTCTCTCCCCTCTCTTCCGCGCTCGCACCCTCTCTCCCCTCTCGCGCAGCGCTCGCACACTCTCTCCCCTCTCGCGCGCGCTCGCACCCTCTCTCCCCTCTCGTGCGCGCTCGCACCCTCTCTCCCCTCTCACGTGCGCTCGCACCCTCTCTCCCCTCTCGTGCACGCTCGCACCCTCTCTCCCCTCTCGCGCGCGCTCGCACCCTCTCTCCCCTCTCGCCGCGCTATCGCACCCTCTCTCCCCTCTCACGTGCGCTCGCACCCTCTCTCCCCTCTCTTCCGCGCTCGCACCCTCTCTCCCTCTCGCGCGCGCGCTCGCACCCTCTCTCCCCTCTCGTGCGCGCTCGCACCCTCTCTCCCCTCTCACGTGCGCTCGCACCCTCTCTCCCCTCTCGTGCACGCTCGCACCCTCTCTCCCCTCTCGCGCGCGCTCGCACCCTCTCTCCCCTCTCTTCCGCGCTCGCACCCTCTCTCCCCTCTCACGTGCGCTCGCACCCTCTCTCCCCTCTCGTGCGCTGCTCGCACCCTCTCTCCCTCTCGTGCGCGCTCGCACCCTCTCCCCCTCTCACGTGCGCTCGCACCCTCTCTCCCCTCTCGTGCGACGCTCGCACCCTCTCTCCCTCTCACGTGCGCTCGCACTCTCTCTCCCCTCTCTTCCGCACTCGCACCCTCTCTCCCCTCTCTTCCGCGCTCGCACCCTCTCTCCCCTCTCTTCCGCGCTCGCACCCTCTCTCCCCTCTCGCGTGCGCTCGCACTCTCTCTCCCCTCTCTTCCGCGCTCGCACCCTCTCTCCCCTCTCTTCCGCGCTCGCACCCTCTCTCCCCTCTCTTCCGCGCTCGCACCTCTCTCCCTCTCGCGCACGCTCGCACCCTCTCTCCCCTCTCGTGCACGCTTCGCACCCTCTCTCCCTCTCTTCCGCGCTCGCACCCTCTCTCCCCTCTCTTCCGCGCTCGCACCCTCTCTCCCCTCTCGTGCGCGCTCGCACCTCTCTCCCTCTCGTGCGCGCTCGCACCCTCTCTCCCTCTCGTGCGCTGCTCGCACCCTCTCTCCCCTCTCGTGCACGCTCGCACCCTCTCTCCCCTCTCGTGCGCGCTCGCACCCTCTCTCCCCTCTCTCCGCGCTCGCACCCTCTCTCCCCTCTCTTCGCGCTCGCACCTCTCTCCCCTCTCGTGCGCGCTCGCACCCTCTCTCCCCTCTCGTGCGCGCTCGCACCCTCTCTCCCTCTCGTGCACGCTCGCACCCTCTCTCCCCTCTCTACCGCTCGCACCTCCTCCCTCTCTTCCGCGCTCAGGCACCCTCTCTCCCCTCATCGTGCGCGCTCAGCACCCTCTCTCCCCTCACGTGCGCGCTCGCACCCTCTCTCCCCTCTCGTGCGCGCTCGCACCCTCTCTCCCCTCTCGTA
>NW_027142094.1:72500-80136 GCF_036365525.1 Heterodontus francisci | reverse complement strand
TAGAGAGAGGGGGAGAGATAGTGTGTGGGAGAGAGAGGGGGAGAGATAGTGTGTGGGAGAGAGAGAGAGGGGAGAGATCTGAGGAGAGAGAGGGAGACAGAGGGGGATAGATAGTGTGTGGGAGAGAGAGAGGGAGAGATCTGAGGAGAGAGAGATAGAGAGATAGAGGGGGAGAGATAGTGTGTGGGAGAGAGAGAGGGAGAGATCTGAGGAGAGAGAGAGAGAGAGATAGAGGGGGAGAGATAGTGTGTGGGAGAGAGAGAGGGAGAGATCTGAGGAGAGAGGGAGACAGAGGGGGAGAGATAGTGTGGGAGAGAGAGAGGGAGAGATCTGAGGAGAGAGAGGGAGACAAAGGGGGAGAGATAGTGTGTGGGAGAGAGAGAGGGAGAGATTGGTGAGAGAGAGAGAGAGGGAGAGACAGTGGGGGAGAGATAGTGTGTGGGTGAGAGAGAGAGGGAGAGCCAGTGGGGGAGAGATAGTGTGTGGGAGAGAGAGAGGGAGAGATCTGAGGAGAGAGAGAGAGACAGAGGGGGAGAGATAGTGTGTGGGAGAGAGAGAGGGAGAGATCTGAGGAGAGAGAGGGAGACAGAGGGGGAGAGGTAGTGTGTGGGAGAGAGAGAGGAGAGATCTGAGGAGAGAGAGGGAGACAGAGGGGGAGAGATAGTGTGTGGGAGAGAGAGAGGAGAGATCTGAGGAGAGAGAGGGAGACAGAGGGGGGAGAGATGCTGTGTGCGAGAGAGAGAGGGAGAGATCTGAGGAGAGAGAGGGAGACAGAGGGGAAGAGATGGTGTGTGCGAGAGAGAGAGGGAGAGATCTGAGGATAGAGAGGGAGACAGAGGGGAAGAGATGGTGTGTGCGAGAGAGAGAGGGAGAGATCTGAGGATAGAAAGGGAGACAGAGGGGAAGAGATGGTGTGTGCGAGAGAGAGAGGGAGAGATCTGAGGATAGAAAGGGAGACAGAGGGGGAGAGGTAGTGTGTGGGAGGGAGAGATCTGAGGAGAGAGAGAGAGAGAGATAGAGGGGGAGAGATAGTGTGTGGGAGAGAGAGAGGGAGAGATCTGAGGAGAGTGAGGGAGACAGAGGGGGGAGAGATAGTGTGTGGGAGAGAGAAGGGAGAGATCTGAGGAGAGAGAGGGAGACAGAGGGGGATAGATAGTGTGTGGAGAGAGAGAGAGGGAGAGATCTGAGGAGAGAGAGGGAGACAGAGGGGGATAGATAGTGTGTGGGAGAGAGAGAGGGAGAGATCTGAGGAGAGAGAGAGAGAGAGATAGAGGGGGAGAGATAGTGTGTGGGAGAGAGAGAGGGAGAGATCTGAGGAGAGAGGGAGACAGAGGGGGAGAGATAGTGTGGGAGAGAGAGAGGGAGAGAATCTGAGGAGAGAGATGGAGACAAAGGGGGGAGAGATAGTGGTGGGAGAGAGAGAGGGAGAGATTGGTGAGAGAGAGAGAGAGGGGAGAGACAGTGGGGGAGAGATAGTGTGTGGGAGAGAGAGAGGGAGAGATCTGAGGAGAGAGAGAGAGACAGAGGGTGAGAGTTAGTGTGTGGGAGAGAGAGAGGGAGAGATCTGAGGAGAGAGAGGGAGACAGAGGGGGGAGGAGATAGTGTGTGGGAGAGAGAGAGGGAGAGATCTGAGGAGAGAGAGGGAGACAGAGGGGGAGAGATAGTGTGTGGGAGAGAGAGAGGGAGAGATCTGAGGAGAGAGAGAGGGAGACAGAGGGGGGAGAGATAGTGTGTGGGAGAGAGAGAGGGAGAGATCTGAGGAGAGAGAGGGAGACAGAGGGGGAGAGATGGTGTGTGCGAGAGAGAGAGGGGAGAGATCTGAGGAGAGAGGGAGACAGAGGGGGAGAGATAGTGTGTGGGAGAGAGAGAGGGAGAGATCTGAGGAGAGAGAGAGAGAGAGAGACAGAGGGGAGGGGTGAGAGATAGTGTGTGGGAGAGAGAGAGGGAGAGATCTGAGGAGAGAGGGAGACAGAGGGGGAGAGATAGTGTGTGGGAGAGAGAGAGAGAGAGAGAGGGAGAGACAGTGGGGGAGAGATAGTGTGTGGGAGAGAGAGAGGGAGAGATCTGAGGAGAGAGAGAGAGACAGAGGGGGAGAGATAGTGTGTGGGAGAGAGAGAGGGAGAGATCTGAGGAGAGAGAGGGAGACAGAGGGGGAGAGATAGTGTGTGGGAGAGAGAGAGGGAGAGATCTGAGGAGAGAGAGGGAGACAGAGGGGGAGAGATAGTGTGTGGGAGAGAGAGAGGGAGAGATCTGAGGAGAGAGAGGGAGACAGAGGGGAAGAGATAGTGTGTGGAGAGAGAGAGGGAGAGATCTGTGGGAGAGAGAGAGAGGGAGAGACAGAGGGGGAGAGATAGTGTGTGGGAGAGAGAGAGGAGAGATCTGAGGAGAGAGGGAGACAGGGGGAGAGATAGTGTGTGGGAGAGAGAGGGGGAGAGATAGTGTGTGGGAGAGAGAGGGGGAGAGATAGTGTGTGGGAGAGAGAGGGGGAGAGATAGTGTGTGGGAGAGAGAGGGGGAGAGATAGTGTGTGGGAGAGAGAGGGGAGAAATAGTGTGTGGGAGAGAGAGGGGGGAGAGATAGTGTGTGGGAGAGAGAGGGGGAGAGATAGTGTGTGGGAGAGAGAGGGGGAGAGATAGTGTGTGGGAGAGAGAGGGGGAGAGATAGTGTGTGGGAGAGAGAGAGAGGGAGAGACAGAGGGGGAGAGATAGTGTGTGGGGAGAGGAGAGTGGGAGAGATCTGAGGAGAGAGAGGGAGACAGAGGGGGATAGATAGTGTGTGGGAGAGAGAGAGGGGAGAGATCTGAGGAGAGAGAGGGAGACAGAGGGGGATAGATAGTGTGTGGGAGAGAGAGAGGGAGAGATCTGAGGAGGAGAGAGAGAGAGAGATAGAGGGGGAGAGATAGTGTGTGGGAAGAGGTAGTTTGTTGTGAGTAGAGTTGAGGAGAGAGTACGGGAGAGAGAGAGGGAGAGATCTGAGGAGAGAGAGAGAGGAGAGATAGAGGGGGAGAGATAGTGTGTGGGAGAGAGAGAGGGAGGAGATCTGAGGAGAGAGGGAGACAGAGGGGGAGAGATAGTGTGGGAGAGAGAGAGGGAGAGATCTGAGGAGAGAGAGGGAGACAAAGGGGGAGAGATAGTGTGTGGGAGAGAGAGAGAGAGGGAGAGATTGGTGAGAGAGAGAGAGAGGGAGAGACAGTGGGGGGAGAGATAGTGTGTGGAGAGAGAGAGGGAGAGCCAGTGGGGGAGAGATAGTGTGTGGGAGAGAGAGAGGGAGAGATCTGAGGAGAGAGAGAGAGACAGAGGGGGAGAGATAGTGTGTGGGAGAGAGAGAGGGGAGAGATCTGAGGAGAGAGAGGGAGACAGAGGGGGAGAGGTAGTGTGTGGGAGAGAGGAGAGGGAGAGATCTGAGGAGAGAGAGGGAGACAGAGGGGGAGAGATAGTGTGTGGGAGAGAGAGAGGGGAGAGATCTGAGGAGAGAGAGGGAGACAGACGGGGAGAGATGCTGTGTGCGAGAGAGAGAGGGAGAGATCTGAGGAGAGAGAGGGAGACAGAGGGGAAGAGATGGTGTGTGCGAGAGAGAGAGGGAGAGATCTGAGGATAGAGAGGGAGACAGAGGGGAAGAGATGGTGTGTGCGAGAGAGAGAGGGAGAGATCTGAGGATAGAAAGGGAGACAGAGGGGGAGAGGTAGTGTGTGGGAGGGAGAGATCTGAGGAGAGAGAGAGAGAGAGATAGAGGGGGAGAGATAGTGTGTGGGAGAGAGAGAGGGAGAGATCTGAGGAGAGTGAGGAGACAGAGGGGGAGAGATAGTGTGTGGGAGAGAGAGAGGGGAGAGATCTGAGGAGAGAGGGAGACAGAGGGGGATAGATAGTGTGTGGGGAGAGAGAGAGGGAGAGATCTGAGGAGAGAGAGGGAGACAGAGGGGGATAGATAGTGTGTGGGAGAGAGAGAGGGAGAGGTCTGAGGAGAGAGAGAGAGAGATAGAGGGGGAGAGATAGTGTGTGGGAGAGAGAGAGGGAGAGATCTGAGGAGAGAGGGAGACAGAGGGGGAGAGATAGTGTGGGAGAGAGAGAGGGAGAGATCTGAGGAGAGAGATGGAGACAAAGGGGGAGAGATAGTGTGTGGGAGAGAGAGAGGGAGAGATTGGTGAGAGAGAGAGAGAGGGAGAGACAGTGGGGGAGAGATAGTGTGTGGGAGAGAGAGAGGGAGAGATCTGAGGAGAGAGGGAGACAGAGGGGGAGAGATAGTGTGGGAGAGAGAGGGAGAGATCTGAGGAGAGAGATGGAGACAAAGGGGGAGAGATAGTGTGTGGGAGAGAGAGAGGGAGAGATTGGTGAGAGAGAGAGAGAGGGAGAGACAGTGGGGGAGAGATAGTGTGTGGGAGAGAGAGAGGGAGAGATCTGAGGAGAGAGAGAGAGACAGAGGGTGAGAGATAGTGTGTGGGAGAGAGAGAGGGAGAGATCTGAGGAGAGAGAGGGAGACAGAGGGGGAGAGATAGTGTGTGGGAGAGAGAGAGGGAGAGATCTGAGGAGAGAGAGGGAGACAGAGGGGGGAGAGATAGTGTGTGGGAGAGAGAGAGGGAGAGAGAGGGAGACAGAGGGGGAGAGATAGTGTGTGGGAAAGAGAGAGGGAGAGATCTGAGGAGAGAGAGGGAGACAGAGGGGGAGAGATGGTGTGTGCGAGAGAGAGAGGGAGAGATCTGAGGAGAGAGGGAGACAGAGGGGGAGAGATAGTGTGTGGGAGAGAGAGAGGAGAGATCTGAGGAGAGAGAGAGAGAGAGAGACAGAGGGGGAGAGATAGTGTGTGGGAGAGAGAGAGGGAGAGATCTGAGGAGGAGAGGGAGACAGAGGGGGAGAGATAGTGTGTGGGAGAGAGAGAGAGAGAGAGAGGGAGAGACAGTGGGGGAGAGATCGTGTGTGGGAGAGAGAGAGGGAGAGATCTGAGGAGAGAGAGAGAGACAGAGGGGGGAGAGATAGTGTTGTGGGAGAGAGAGAGGGAGAGATCTGAGGAGAGAGAGGGAGACAGAGGGGGAGAGATAGTGTGTGGGAGAGAGAGAGGGAGAGATCTGAGGAGAGAGAGGGAGACAGAGGGGGAGAGATAGTGTGTGGGAGAGAGAGAGGGAGAGATCTGAGGAGAGAGAGGGAGACAGAGGGGGAGAGATAGTGTGTGGGAGAGAGAGAGGGAGAGATCTGTGGGAGAGAGAGAGAGGGAGAGACAGAGGGGGAGAGATAGTGTGTGGGAGAGAGAGAGGGAGAGACAGAGGGGGAGAGATAGTGTGTGGTGAGAGAGAGAGACAGAGGGGGAGAGATAGTGTGTGGGAGAGAGTGAGGGAGAGATCTGAGGAGAGAGGGAGACAGGGGGAGAGATAGTGTGTGGGAGAGAGAGGGGGAGAGATAGTGTGTGGGAGAGAGAGGGGAGAGAGATAGTGTGTGGGAGAGAGAGGGGGAGAGATAGTGTGTGGGAGAGAGAGGGGGAGAGATAGTGTGTGGGAGAGAGAGGGGGAGAGATAGTGTGTGGGAGAGAGAGGGGGAGAGATAGTGTGTGGAGAGAGAGGGGGAGAGATAGTGTGTGGGAGAGAGAGGGGGGAGAGAGTGTGTGGGAGAGAGAGGGGGGAGAGATAGTGTGTGGGAGAGAGAGGGATAGAGATAGTGTGTGGGAGAGAGAGGGGGAGAGATAGTGTGTGGGAGAGAGAGGGGGAGAGATAGTGTGTGGGAGAGAGAGGGGGAGAGATAGTGTGTGGAGAGAGAGAGAGGGAGAGACAGAGGGGGAGAGATAGTGTGTGGGAGAGAGAGAGGGAGAGATCTGAGGAGAGAGAGGGAGACAGAGGGGGATAGATAGTGTGTGGGAGAGAGAGAGGGAGAGATCTGAGGAGAGAGAGAGAGAGATAGAGGGGGAGAGCTAGTGTGTGGGAGAGAGAGAGGGAGAGATCTGAGGAGAGAGGAGACAGAGGGGGAGAGATAGTGTGGGAGAGAGAGAGGGAGAGATCTGAGGAGAGAGAGGGAGACAAAGGGGGAGAGATAGTGTGTGGGAGAGAGAGAGGGAGAGATTGGTGAGAGAGAGAGAGAGGGAGAGACAGTGGGGGAGAGATAGTGTGTGGGAGAGAGAGAGGGAGAGACAGTGGGGGGAGAGATAGTGTGTGGGAGAGAGAGAGGGAGAGATCTGAGGAGAGAGAGAGAGACAGAGGGGGAGAGATAGTGTGTGGGAGAGAGAGAGGGAGAGATCTGAGGAGAGAGAGGGAGACAGAGGGGGAGAGGTAGTGTGTGGAGAGAGAGAGGGAGAGATCTGAGGAGAGAGAGGGAGACAGAGGGGGAGAGATAGTGTGTGGGAGGAGAGAGAGGGAGAGATCTGAGGAGAGAGAGGGAGACAGAGGGGGAGAGATGCTGTGTGCGAGAGAGAGAGGGAGAGATCTGAGGAGAGAGAGGGAGACAGAGGGGAAGAGATGGTGTGTGCGAGAGAGAGAGGGAGAGATCTGAGGATAGAGAGGGAGACAGAGGGGAAGAGATGTTGTGTGCGAGAGAGAGAGGGAGAGATCTGAGGATAGAGAGGGAGACAGAGGGGAAGAGATGGTGTGTGCGAGAGAGAGAGGGAGAGATCTGAGGATAGAAAGGGAGACAGAGGGGGAGAGGTAGTGTGTGGGAGAGAGAGAGGGAGAGATCTGAGGAGAGAGAGAGAGAGAGATAGAGGGGGAGAGATAGTGTGTGGGAGAGAGAGAGGGAGAGATCTGAGGAGAGTGAGGGAGACAGAGGGGGAGAGATAGTGTGTGGGAGAGAGAGAGGGAGAGATCTGAGGAGAGAGGGTGACAGAGGGGAAGAGATGGTGTGTGCGAGAGAGAGAGGGAGAGATCTGAGGATAGAGAGGGAGACAGAGGGGAAGAGATGGTGTGTGCGAGAGAGAGAGGGAGAGATCTGTGGGAGAGAGAGGGAGACAGAGGGGGAAAGATGGTGTGTGCGGGAGAGAGAAAGTGGGAGATCTGTGGGAGAGAGAGAGAGAGAGGAAAAGATGGTGTGTGCGGGAGAGAGAAAGGGAGAGATCTGTGGGAGAGAGAGAGAGAGACAGAGGGGGAGGGAGAGAGGGGAGAGGGGGAGAGATGGTGTGCGCGAGAGAGAGGGAGAGATCTCTGGGGGAGAGAGAGAGAATGAGACACACACAGAGGGGGAGAGATAGTGTGTGAGAGAGAGAGGGAGAGATCTGAGGAGAGAGAGAGAGACAGAGGGGGAGAGATAGTGTGTGGGAGAGAGAGAGGGAGAGATCTGAGGAGAGAGAGGGAGACAGAGGGGGGAGAGGTAGTGTGTGGGAGAGAGAGAGGGAGAGATCTGAGGAGAGAGAGGGAGACAGAGGGGGGAGAGATAGTGTGTGGGAGAGAGAGAGGGAGAGATCTGAGGAGAGAGAGGGAGACAGAGGGGGGAGAGATGCTGTGTGCGAGAGAGAGAGGGAGAGATCTGAGGAGAGAGAGGGAGACAGAGGGGAAGAGATGGTGTGTGCGAGAGAGAGAGGGAGAGATCTGAGGCTAGAGAGGGAGACAGAGGGGAAGAGATGGTGTGTGCGAGAGAGAGAGGGAGAGATATGAGGATAGAGAGGGAGACAGAGGGGAAGAGATGGTGTGTGCGAGAGAGAGAGGGGAGAGATCTGAGGATAGTTGTGTG
>NW_027142094.1:5000-70000 GCF_036365525.1 Heterodontus francisci | reverse complement strand
TCTGAGGAGAGAGAGGGAGACAGAGGGAAGAGATGGTGTGTGCGAGAGAGAGAGGGAGAGATCTGAGGATAGAGAGGGAGACAGAGGGGAAGAGATGGTGTGTGCGAGAGAGAGAGGGAGAGATATGAGGATAGAGAGGGAGACAGAGGGGAAGAGATGGTGTGTGCGAGAGAGAGAGGGAGAGATCTGAGGATAGAAAGGGAGACAGAGGGGGAGAGGTAGTGTGTGGGAGAGAGAGAGGGAGAGATCTGAGGAGAGAGAGAGAGAGAGATAGAGGGGGAGAGATAGTGTGTGGGAGAGAGAGAGGGAGAGATCTGAGGAGAGTGAGGGAGACAGAGGGGGAGAGATAGTGTGTGGGAGAGAGAGAGGGAGAGATCTGAGGAGAGAGGGAGACAGAGGGGGATAGATAGTGTGTGGGAGAGAGAGAGGGAGATATCTGAGGAGAGAGAGGGAGACAGAGGGGGATAGATAGTGTGTGGGAGAGAGAGAGGGAGAGATCTGAGGAGAGAGAGAGAGAGATAGAGGGGGAGAGATAGTGTGTGGGAGAGAGAGAGGGAGAGATCTGAGGAGAGAGGGAGACAGAGGGGGAGAGATAGTGTGGGAGAGAGAGAGGGAGAGATCTGAGGAGAGAGATGGAGACAAAGGGGGAGAGATAGTGTGTGGGAGAGAGAGAGGGAGAGATTGGTGAGAGAGAGAGAGAGGGAGAGACAGTGGGGGAGAGATAGTGTGTGGGAGAGAGAGAGGGAGAGATCTGAGGAGAGAGAGAGAGACAGAGGGTGAGAGATAGTGTGTGGGAGAGAGAGAGGGAGAGATCTGAGGAGAGAGAGGGAGACAGAGGGGGAGAGATAGTGTGTGGGAGAGAGAGAGGGAGAGATCTGAGGAGAGAGAGGGAGACAGAGGGGGAGAGATAGTGTGTGGGAGAGAGAGAGGGAGAGATCTGAGGAGAGAGAGGGAGACAGAGGGGGAGAGATAGTGTGTGGGAGAGAGAGAGGGAGAGATCTGAGGAGAGAGAGGGAGACAGAGGGGAGAGATGGTGTGTGCGAGAGAGAGAGGGAGAGATCTGAGGAGAGAGGGAGACAGAGGGGGAGAGATAGTGTGTGGGAGAGAGAGAGGGAGAGATCTGAGGAGAGAGAGAGAGAGAGAGACAGAGGGGGAGAGATAGTGTGTGGGAGAGAGAGAGGAGAGATCTGAGGAGAGAGGGAGACAGAGGGGGAGAGATAGTGTGTGGGAGAGAGAGAGAGAGAGAGAGGGAGAGACAGTGGGGGAGAGATAGTGTGTGGGAGAGAGAGAGGGAGAGATCTGAGGAGAGAGAGAGAGACAGAGGGGGAGAGATAGTGTGTGGGAGAGAGAGAGGGAGAGATCTGAGGAGAGAGAGGGAGACAGAGGGGGAGAGATAGTGTGTGGGAGAGAGAGAGGGAGAGATCTGAGGAGAGAGAGGGAGACAGAGGGGGAGAGATAGTGTGTGGGAGAGAGAGAGGGAGAGATCTGAGGAGAGAGAGGGAGACAGAGGGGGAGAGATAGTGTGTGGGAGAGAGAGAGGGAGAGATCTGTGGGAGAGAGAGAGAGGGAGAGACAGAGGGGGAGAGATAGTGTGTGGGAGAGAGAGAGGGAGAGATCTGAGGAGAGAGGGAGACAGGGGGAGAGATAGTGTGTGGGAGAGAGAGGGGGAGAGATAGTGTGTGGGAGAGAGAGGGGGAGAGATAGTGTGTGGGAGAGAGAGGGGGAGAGATAGTGTGTGGGAGAGAGAGGGGGAGAGATAGTGTGTGGGAGAGAGAGGGGGAGAGATAGTGTGTGGGAGAGAGAGGGGGAGAGATAGTGTGTGGGAGAGAGAGGGGGAGAGATAGTGTGTGGGAGAGAGAGGGGGAGAGATAGTGTGTGGGAGAGAGAGGGGGAGAGATAGTGTGTGGGAGAGAGAGGGGGAGAAATAGTGTGTGGGAGAGAGAGGGGGAGAGATAGTGTGTGGGAGAGAGAGGGGGGAGAGATAGTGTGTGGGAGAGAGAGGGGGAGAGATAGTGTGTGGGAGAGAGAGGGGGAGAGATAGTGTGTGGGAGAGAGAGGGGGAGAGATAGTGTGTGGGAGAGAGAGGGGGAGAGATAGTGTGTGGGAGAGAGAGGGGGAGAGATAGTGTGTGGGAGGGAGAGATCTGAGGAGAGAGAGAGAGAGAGATAGAGGGGGAGAGATAGTGTGTGGGAGAGAGAGAGGGAGAGATCTGAGGAGAGAGAGAGGGGGGAGAGATAGTGTGTGGGAGAGAGAGAGGGAGAGATCTGAGGAGAGAGGGAGACAGAGGGGGAGAGATAGTGTGGGAGAGAGAGAGGGAGAGATCTGAGGAGAGAGAGGGAGACAAAGGGGGAGAGATAGTGTGTGGGAGAGAGAGAGGGAGAGATTGGTGAGAGAGAGAGAGAGGGAGAGACAGTGGGGGAGAGATAGTGTGTGGGAGAGAGAGAGGGAGAGCCAGTGGGGGAGAGATAGTGTGTGGGAGAGAGAGAGGGAGAGATCTGAGGAGAGAGAGAGAGACAGAGGGGGAGAGATAGTGTGTGGGAGAGAGAGAGGGAGAGATCTGAGGAGAGAGAGGGAGACAGAGGGGGAGAGGTAGTGTGTGGGAGAGAGAGAGGGAGAGATCTGAGGAGAGAGAGGGAGACAGAGGGGGAGAGATAGTGTGTGGGAGAGAGAGAGGGAGAGATCTGAGGAGAGAGAGGGAGACAGAGAGGGGGAGAGATGCTGTGTGCGAGAGAGAGAGGGAGAGATCTGAGGAGAGAGAGGGAGACAGAGGGGAAGAGATGGTGTGTGCGAGAGAGAGAGGGAGAGATCTGAGGATAGAGAGGGAGACAGAGGGGAAGAGATGGTGTGTGCGAGAGAGAGAGGGAGAGATCTGAGGATAGAGAGGGAGACAGAGGGGAAGAGATGGTGTGTGCGAGAGAGAGAGGGAGAGATCTGAGGATAGAAAGGGGAGACAGAGGGGGAGAGGTAGTGTGTGGGAGGGAGAGATCTGAGGAGAGAGAGAGAGAGAGATAGAGGGGGAGAGATAGTGTGTGGGAGAGAGAGAGGGAGAGATCTGAGGAGAGTGAGGGAGACAGAGGGGGGAGAGATAGTGTGTGGGAGAGAGAGAGGGAGAGATCTGAGGAGAGAGGGAGACAGAGGGGGATAGATAGTGTGTGGGAGAGAGAGAGGGAGAGATCTGAGGAGAGAGAGGGAGACAGAGGGGGATAGATAGTGTGTGGGAGAGAGAGAGGGAGAGATCTGAGGAGAGAGAGAGAGAGAGAGATAGAGGGGGAGAGATAGTGTGTGGGAGAGAGAGAGGGAGAGATCTGAGGAGAGAGGGAGACAGAGGGGGAGAGATAGTGTGGGAGAGAGAGAGGGAGAGATCTGAGGAGAGAGATGGAGACAAAGGGGGAGAGATAGTGTGTGGGAGAGAGAGAGGGAGAGATTGGTGAGAGAGAGAGAGAGGGAGAGACAGTGGGGGAGAGATAGTGTGTGGGAGAGAGAGAGGGAGAGATCTGAGGAGAGAGAGAGAGACAGAGGGTGAGAGATAGTGTGTGGGAGAGAGAGAGGGAGAGATCTGAGGAGAGAGAGGGAGACAGAGGGGGAGAGATAGTGTGTGGGAGAGAGAGAGGGAGAGATCTGAGGAGAGAGAGGGAGACAGAGGGGGAGAGATAGTGTGTGGGAGAGAGAGAGGGAGAGATCTGAGGAGAGAGAGGGAGACAGAGGGGGAGAGATAGTGTGTGGGAGAGAGAGAGGGAGAGATCTGAGGAGAGAGAGGGAGACAGAGGGGGAGAGATGGTGTGTGCGAGAGAGAGAGGGAGAGATCTGAGGAGAGAGGGAGACAGAGGGGGAGAGATAGTGTGTGGGAGAGAGAGAGGGAGAGATCTGAGGAGAGAGAGAGAGAGAGAGACAGAGGGGGAGAGATAGTGTTTGGGAGAGAGAGAGGGAGAGATCTGAGGAGAGTGAGGGAGACAGAGGGGGGAGAGATAGTGTGTGGGAGAGAGAGAGGGAGAGATCTGAGGAGAGAGGGAGACAGAGGGGGATAGATAGTGTGTGGGAGAGAGAGAGGGAGAGATCTGAGGAGAGAGAGGGAGACAGAGGGGGATAGATAGTGTGTGGGAGAGAGAGAGGGAGAGATCTGAGGAGAGAGAGAGAGAGAGAGATAGAGGGGGAGAGATAGTGTGTGGGAGAGAGAGAGGGAGAGATCTGAGGAGAGAGGGAGACAGAGGGGGAGAGATAGTGTGGGAGAGAGAGAGGGAGAGATCTGAGGAGAGAGATGGAGACAAAGGGGGAGAGATAGTGTGTGGGAGAGAGAGAGGGAGAGATTGGTGAGAGAGAGAGAGAGGGAGAGACAGTGGGGGAGAGATAATGTGTGGGAGAGAGAGAGGGAGAGATCTGAGGAGAGAGAGAGAGACAGAGGGTGAGAGATAGTGTGTGGGAGAGAGAGAGGGAGAGATCTGAGGAGAGAGAGGGAGACAGAGGGGGGAGAGATAGTGTGTGGGAGAGAGAGAGGGAGAGATCTGAGGAGAGAGAGGGAGACAGAGGGGGAGAGATAGTGTGTGGGAGAGAGAGAGGGAGAGATCTGAGGAGAGAGAGGGAGACAGAGGGGGAGAGATAGTGTGTGGGAGAGAGAGAGGGAGAGATCTGAGGAGAGAGAGGGAGACAGAGGGGGAGAGATGGTGTGTGCGAGAGAGAGAGGGAGAGATCTGAGGAGAGAGGGAGACAGAGGGGGAGAGATAGTGTGTGGGAGAGAGAGAGGGAGAGATCTGAGGAGAGAGAGAGAGAGAGAGACAGAGGGGGAGAGATAGTGTGTGGGAGAGAGAGAGGGAGAGATCTGAGGAGAGAGGGAGACAGAGGGGGAGAGATAGTGTGTGGGAGAGAGAGAGAGAGAGAGAGAGAGGGAGAGACAGTGGGGGAGAGATAGTGTGTGGGAGAGAGAGAGGGAGAGATCTGAGGAGAGAGAGAGAGACAGAGGGGGAGAGATAGTGTGTGGGAGAGAGAGAGGGAGAGATCTGAGGAGAGAGAGGGAGACAGAGGGGGAGAGATAGTGTGTGGGAGAGAGAGAGGGAGAGATCTGAGGAGAGAGAGGGAGACAGAGGGGGAGAGATAGTGTGTGGGAGAGAGAGAGGGAGAGATCTGAGGAGAGAGAGGGAGACAGAGGGGGAGAGATAGTGTGTGGGAGAGAGAGAGGGAGAGATCTGTGGGAGAGAGAGAGAGGGAGAGACAGAGGGGGAGAGATAGTGTGTGGGAGAGAGAGAGGGAGAGATCTGAGGAGAGAGGGAGACAGGGGGAGAGATAGTGTGTGGGAGAGAGAGGGGGAGAGATAGTGTGTGGGAGAGAGAGGGGGAGAGATAGTGTGTGGGAGAGAGAGGGGGAGAGATAGTGTGTGGGAGAGAGAGGGGGAGAGATAGTGTGTGGGAGAGAGAGGGGGAGAGATAGTGTGTGGGAGAGAGAGGGGGAGAGATAGTGTGTGGGAGAGAGAGGGGGAGAGATAGTGTGTGGGAGAGAGAGGGGGAGAGATAGTGTGTGGGAGAGAGATGGGGAGAGATAGTGTGTGGGAGAGAGAGGGGGAGAGATAGTGTGTGGGAGAGAGAGAGAGGGAGAGACAGAGGGGGAGAGATAGTGTGTGGGAGAGAGAGAGGGAGAGATCTGAGGAGAGAGAGGGAGACAGAGGGGGATAGATAGTGTGTGGGAGAGAGAGAGGGAGAGATCTGAGGAGAGAGAGAGAGAGAGATAGAGGGGGAGAGATAGTGTGTGGGAGAGAGAGAGGGAGAGATCTGAGGAGAGAGAGAGAGAGAGATAGAGGGGGAGAGATAGTGTGTGGGAGAGAGAGAGGGAGAGATCTGAGGAGAGAGGGAGACAGAGGGGGAGAGATAGTGTGGGAGAGAGAGAGGGAGAGATCTGAGGAGAGAGAGGGAGACAAAGGGGGAGAGATAGTGTGTGGGAGAGAGAGAGGGAGAGATTGGTGAGAGAGAGAGAGAGGGAGAGACAGTGGGGGAGAGATAGTGTGTGGGAGAGAGAGAGGGAGAGCCAGTGGGGGAGAGATAGTGTGTGGGAGAGAGAGAGGGAGAGATCTGAGGAGAGAGAGAGAGACAGAGGGGGAGAGATAGTGTGTGGGAGAGAGAGAGGGAGAGATCTGAGGAGAGAGAGGGAGACAGAGGGGGAGAGGTAGTGTGTGGGAGAGAGAGAGGGAGAGATCTGAGGAGAGAGAGGGAGACAGAGGGGGAGAGATAGTGTGTGGGAGAGAGAGAGGGAGAGATCTGAGGAGAGAGAGGGAGACAGAGGGGGAGAGATGCTGTGTGTGGGAGAGAGAGGGAGAGATCTGAGGAGAGAGAGGGAGACAGAGGGGAAGAGATGGTGTGTGCGAGAGAGAGAGGGAGAGATCTGAGGATAGAGAGGGAGACAGAGGGGAAGAGATGGTGTGTGCGAGAGAGAGAGGGAGAGATCTGAGGATAGAGAGGGAGACAGAGGGGAAGAGATGGTGTGTGCGAGAGAGAGAGGGAGAGATCTGAGGATAGAAAGGGGGACAGAGGGGGAGAGGTAGTGTGTGGGAGGGAGAGATCTGAGGAGAGAGAGAGAGAGAGATAGAGGGGGACAGATAGTGTGTGGGAGAGAGAGAGGGAGAGATCTGAGGAGAGTGAGGGAGACAGAGGGGGAGAGATAGTGTGTGGGAGAGAGAGAGGGAGAGATCTGAGGAGAGAGGGAGACAGAGGGGGATAGATAGTGTGTGGGAGAGAGAGAGGGAGAGATCTGAGGAGAGAGAGGGAGACAGAGGGGGATAGATAGTGTGTGGGAGAGAGAGAGGGAGAGATCTGAGGAGAGAGAGAGAGAGAGATAGAGGGGGAGAGATAGTGTGTGGGAGAGAGAGAGGGAGAGATCTGAGGAGAGAGGGAGACAGAGGGGGAGAGATAGTGTGGGAGAGAGAGAGGGAGAGATCTGAGGAGAGAGATGGAGACAAAGGGGGAGAGATAGTGTGTGGGAGAGAGAGAGGGAGAGATTGGTGAGAGAGAGGGAGAGACAGTGGGGGAGAGATAGTGTGTGGGAGAGAGAGAGGGAGAGATCTGAGGAGAGAGGGAGACAGAGGGGGAGAGATAGTGTGGGAGAGAGAGAGGGAGAGATCTGAGGAGAGAGATGGAGACAAAGGGGGAGAGATAGTGTGTGGGAGAGAGAGAGGGAGAGATTGGTGAGAGAGAGAGAGAGGGAGAGACAGTGGGGGAGAGATAGTGTGTGGGAGAGAGAGAGGGAGAGATCTGAGGAGAGAGAGAGAGACAGAGGGTGAGAGATAGTGTGTGGGAGAGAGAGAGGGAGACAGAGGGGGAGAGATAGTGTGTGGGAGAGAGAGAGGGAGAGATCTGAGGAGAGAGAGGGAGACAGAGGGGGAGAGATAGTGTGTGGGAGAGAGAGAGGGAGAGAGAGGGAGACAGAGGGGGAGAGATAGTGTGTGGGAGAGAGAGAGGGAGAGATCTGAGGAGAGAGAGGGAGACAGAGGGGGAGAGATGGTGTGTGCGAGAGAGAGAGGGAGAGATCTGAGGAGAGAGGGAGACAGAGGGGGAGAGATAGTGTGTGGGAGAGAGAGAGGGAGAGATCTGAGGAGAGAGAGAGAGAGAGAGACAGAGGGGGAGAGATAGTGTGTGGGAGAGAGAGAGGGAGAGATCTGAGGAGAGAGGGAGACAGAGGGGGAGAGATAGTGTGTGGGAGAGAGAGAGAGAGAGAGAGAGAGGGAGAGACAGTGGGGGAGAGATAGTGTGTGGGAGAGAGAGAGGGAGAGATCTGAGGAGAGAGAGAGAGACAGAGGGGGAGAGATAGTGTGTGGGAGAGAGAGAGGGAGAGATCTGAGGAGAGAGAGGGAGACAGAGGGGGAGAGATAGTGTGTGGGAGAGAGAGAGGGAGAGATCTGAGGAGAGAGAGGGAGACAGAGGGGGAGAGATAGTGTGTGGGAGAGAGAGAGGGAGAGATCTGAGGAGAGAGAGGGAGACAGAGGGGGAGAGATAGTGTGTGGGAGAGAGAGAGGGAGAGATCTGTGGGAGAGAGAGAGAGGGAGAGACAGAGGGGGAGAGATAGTGTGTGGGAGAGAGAGAGGGAGAGACAGAGGGGGAGAGATAGTGTGTGGGAGAGAGAGAGACAGAGGGGGAGAGATAGTGTGTGGGAGAGAGAGAGGGAGAGATCTGAGGAGAGAGGGAGACAGGGGGAGAGATAGTGTTTGGGAGAGAGAGGGGGAGAGATAGTGTGTGGGAGAGAGAGGGGGAGAGATAGTGTGTGGGAGAGAGAGGGGGAGAGATAGTGTGTGGGAGAGAGAGGGGGAGAGATAGTGTGTGGGAGAGAGAGGGGGAGAGATAGTGTGTGGGAGAGAGAGGGGGAGAGATAGTGTGTGGGAGAGAGAGGGGGAGAGATAGTGTGTGGGAGAGAGAGGGATAGAGATAGTGTGTGGGAGAGAGAGGGGGAGAGATAGTGTGTGGGAGAGAGAGGGGGAGAGATAGTGTGTGGGAGAGAGAGGGGGAGAGATAGTGTGTGGGAGAGAGAGAGAGGGAGAGACAGAGGGGGAGAGATAGTGTGTGGGAGAGAGAGAGGGAGAGATCTGAGGAGAGAGAGGGAGACAGAGGGGGATAGATAGTGTGTGGGAGAGAGAGAGGGAGAGATCTGAGGAGAGAGAGAGAGAGATAGAGGGGGAGAGATAGTGTGTGGGAGAGAGAGAGGGAGAGATCTGAGGAGAGAGGGAGACAGAGGGGGAGAGATAGTGTGGGAGAGAGAGAGGGAGAGATCTGAGGAGATAGAGGGAGACAAAGGGGGAGAGATAGTGTGTGGGAGAGAGAGAGGGAGAGATTGGTGAGAGAGAGAGAGAGGGAGAGACAGTGGGGGAGAGATAGTGTGTGGGAGAGAGAGAGGGAGAGACAGTGGGGGAGAGATAGTGTGTGGGAGAGAGAGAGGGAGAGATCTGAGAAGAGAGAGAGAGACAGAGGGGGAGAGATAGTGTGTGGGAGAGAGAGAGGGAGAGATCTGAGGAGAGAGAGGGAGACAGAGGGGGAGAGGTAGTGTGTGGGAGAGAGAGAGGGAGAGATCTGAGGAGAGAGAGGGAGACAGAGGGGGAGAGATGCTGTGTGCGAGAGAGAGAGGGAGAGATCTGAGGAGAGAGAGGGAGACAGAGGGGAAGAGATGGTGTGTGCGAGAGAGAGAGGGAGAGATCTGAGGATAGAGAGGGAGACAGAGGGGAAGAGATGTTGTGTGCGAGAGAGAGAGGGAGAGATCTGAGGATAGAGAGGGAGACAGAGGGGAAGAGATGGTGTGTGCGAGAGAGAGAGGGAGAGATCTGAGGATAGAAAGGGAGACAGAGGGGGAGAGGTAGTGTGTGGGAGAGAGAGAGGGAGAGATCTGAGGAGAGAGAGAGAGAGAGATAGAGGGGGAGAGATAGTGTGTGGGAGAGAGAGAGGGAGAGATCTGAGGAGAGTGAGGGAGACAGAGGGGGAGAGATAGTGTGTGGGAGAGAGAGAGGGAGAGATCTGAGGAGAGAGGGAGACAGAGGGGAAGAGATGGTGTGTGCGAGAGAGAGAGGGAGAGATCTGAGGATAGAGAGGGAGACAGAGGGGAAGAGATGGTGTGTGCGAGAGAGAGAGGGAGAAATCTGAGGATAGAGAGGGAGACAGAGGGGAAGAGATGGTGTGTGCGAGAGAGAGAGGGAGAGATCTGTGGGAGAGAGAGGGAGACAGAGGGGGAAAGATGGTGTGTGCGGGAGAGAGAAAGGGGGAGATCTGTGGGAGAGAGAGAGAGAGAGGAAAAGATGGTGTGTGCGGGAGAGAGAAAGGGAGAGATCTGTGGGAGAGAGAGAGAGAGACAGAGGGGGAGGGAGAGAGGGAGAGGGGGAGAGATGGTGTGCGCGAGAGAGAGGGAGAGATCTCTGGGGGAGAGAGAGAGAATGAGACACACACAGAGGGGGAGAGATAGTGTGTGAGAGAGAGAGGGAGAGATCTGTGGGGGAGAGAGAGAGAGAATGAGACACACACAGAGGGGGAGAGATAGTCTGTGAGTGAGAGAGGGAGAGAGCACCAGAGAGAGAGTCTTTGAAAGGGAGGGAGAGAGAGCAAGTGGATGAGATGAAAGAGGGAAGGGAAATAGAGAGCAAGGGGACAGAGAAAGACTGGGTGCAGAGAGAGGGAGATAAAGAACAAGGAGATAGAGGCAAAGAGAGTGATGGGGAAAGAGACAACATGGGGGAGAGAGAGTGAGAAAATAGAGGCGTTGAGATCGAGGGAAGATGGAGAGAAAGGGCAGCAGGCAGAGAGCACAAACAAGGGGTCAGTGTCAGGGAAAATAGAGAAAATAATGAAGGGCAGAAGGAATGCAAGGGCCAAAGAGGGAGTGAAGATATGGAGCAAGAGAAAGTGGGGAGTTAGAGAGAATGAAGAAAGAGAGAGACAGGACAAGGAAGAGTGATATTTGGGGGCAGATACCACTGGAAATGTTGAAAGGAAAACTGAAAATTAGTGTCTGGCAAGACAAGGGTGAAATATTAAATAATTTTGGAAAAAAAAAGTGTCGTTGTGTCACTCCAACTCATGGGAATAAGATGCGAGAATACACTGGGCAGAATGTGAAAGGGTGCGTGGAGTGAGGGGGAGGGTGGGATTGGACTGGGCGGGACGTCAAAGGGTTCGGGGAGTGTATTATCGGACTGGGTGTGATATTACAGTGTGTGGGGTGCTGGGGGAGTGTATTATCAGACTGGGTGTGATATTAAAGTGTGTGGGGTGCTGGGGGAGTGTATTATCGGACTGGGTGTGATATTACAGTGTGTGGGGTGCTGGGGGAGTGTGTTATTGGACTGGGTGTGATATTACAGTGTGTGGGGTGCTGGGGGAGTGTATTATCCGACTGGGTGTGATATTACAGTGTGTGGGGTGCTGGGGGAGTGTATTATTGGACTGGGTGTGATATTACAGTGTGTGGGGTGCTGGGGGAGTGTATTATCCGACTGGGTGTGATATTACAGTGTGTGGGGTGCTGGGGGAGTATATTATCGGACTGGGTGTGATATTACAGTGTGTGGGGTGCTGGGGGAGTGTATTATCCGACTGGGTGTGATATTACAGTGTGTGGGGTGCTGGGGGAGTATATTATCGGACTGGGTGTGATATTACAGTGTGTGGGGTGCTGGGGGAGTGTATTATCCGACTGGATGTGATATTACAGTGTGTGGGGTGCTGGGGGAGTATATTATCGGACTGGGTGTGGTATTACAGTGTGTGGGGTGCTGGGGGAGCTTATTATCGGACTGGGTGTGATATTACAGTGTGTGGGGTGCTGGGGGAGTGTATTATCGGACTGGGTGTGATATTACAGTGTGTGGGGTGCTGGGGGAGTATATTATCGGACTGGGTGTGATATTACAGTGTGAGGGGTGCTGGGGGAGTGCATTATCGGACTGGGTGTGATATTACAGTGTGTGGGGTGCTGGGGGAGTATATTATCGGACTGGGTGTGATATTACAGTGTGAGGGGTGCTGGGGGAGTGTATTATCCGACTGGGTGTGATATTACAGTGTGTGGGGTGCTGGGGGAGTGTATTATCCGACTGGGTGTGATATTACAGTTTGTGGGGTGCTGGGGGAGTGTATTATCCGACTGGGTGTGATATTACAGTGTGTGGGGTGCTGGGGGAGTGTATTATTGGACTGGGTGTGATATTACAGTGTGAGGGGTGCTGGGGGAGTATATTATCGGACTGGGTGTGATATTACAGTGTGTGGGGTGCTGGGGGAGTGTATTATTGGACTGGGTGTGATATTACAGTGTGTGGGGAGCTGGGGGAGTGTATTATTGGACTGGGTGTGATATTACAGTGTGTGGGGTGCTGGGGGAGTGTATTATTGGACTGGGTGTGATATTACAGTGTGTGGGGTGCTGGGGGAGTGTATTATTGGACTGGGTGTGATATTACAGTGTGTGGGGAGCTGGGGGAGTGTATTATCCGACTGGGTGTGATATTACAGTGTGTGGGTTGCTGGGGGAGTGTATTATCGGACTGGGTGTGATATTACAGTGTGTGGGGTGCTGGGGGAGTGTATTATTGGACTGGGTGTGATATTACAGTGTGTGGGGAGCTGGGGGAGTGTATTATCCGACTGGGTGTGATATTACAGTGTGTGGGGTGCTGGGGGAGTGTATTATTGGACTGGGTGTGATATTACAGTGTGTGGGGTGCTGGGGGAGTGTATTATTGGACTGGGTGTGATATTACAGTGTGTGGGTTGCTGGGGGAGTGTATTATCGGACTGGGTGTGATATTACAGTGTGTGGGGTGCTGGGGGAGTGTATTATTGGACTGGGTGTGATATTACAGTGTGTGGGGTGCTGGGGGAGTGTATTATCCGACTGGGTGTGATATTACAGTGTGTGGGGTGCTGGGGGAGTGTATTATCCGACTGGGTGTGATATTAGTGTGTGGGGTGCAGGGGGAGTGTATTATCCGACTGGGTGAGATATTACAGTATGTGGGGTGCTGGGGGAGTGTATTATCCGACTGGGTGTGATATTACAGTGTGAGGGGTGCTGGGGGAGTATATTATCCGACTGGGTGAGATATTACAGTGTGTGGGGTGCTGGGGGAGTGTATTATCCGACTGGGTGTGATATTACAGTGTGTGGGGTGCTGGGGGAGTGTATTATCCGACTGGGTGAGATATTACAGTGTGTGGGGTGCTGGGGGAGTGTATTATCGGACTGGGTGTGATATTACAGTGTGTGGGGTGCTGGGGGAGTGTATTATCGGACTGGGTGTGATATTACATTGTGTGGGGTGCTGGGGGAGTGTATTATCCGACTGGGTGAGATATTACAGTGTGTGGGGTGCTGGGGGAGTGTATTATCGGACTGGGTGTGATATTACAGTGTGTGGGGTGATGGGGGAGTGTATTATCGGACTGGGTGTGATATTACAGTGTGTGGGGTGCTGGGGGAGTGTATTATCCGACTGTGTGTGATATTACAGTGTGTGGGGTGCTGGGGGAGTGTATTATCGGACTGGGTGTGATATTACAGTGTGTGGGGTGCTGGGGGAGTGTATTATCGGACTGGGTGTGATATTACAGTGTGTGGGGTGCTGGGGGAGTGTATTATCCGACTGTGTGTGATATTACAGTGTGTGGGGTGCTGGGGGAGTGTATTATTGGACTGGGTGTGATATTACTGTGTGTGGGGTGCTGGGGACTGTATTATTGGACTGGGTGTGATATGACAGTGTGTGGGGTGCTGGGGGAGTGTATTATCCGACTGGGTGTGATATGACAGTGTGTGGGGTGCTGGGGGAGTGTATTATCGGACAGGGTGTGATATTACTGTGTGTGGGGTGCTGGGGGAGTATATTATCGGACTGGGTGTGATATTACAGTGTGTGGGGTGCTGGGGGAGTATATTATCGGACTGGGTGTGATATTATAGTGTGTGGGGTGCTGGGGGAGTGTATTATCTGACTGCGTGTGATATTACAGAGTGTGGGGTGCTCGGGCAGTGTATTATCCGACTGGGTGTGATATTACAGTGTGTGGGGTGCTGGGGGAGTGTATTATCCGACTGGGTGTAATATTACAGTGTGTGGGGTGCTGGGAGAGTGTATTATCTGACTGGATGTGATATTAGTTTGCGGGGCGCTGGGGGAGTGTATTATCGGACTGGGTGTGATATTACAGTGTGTGGGGTGCTGGGGGAGTGTTTTATCCGACTGGGTGTGATATTACAGTGTGTGGGGCGCTGGGGGAGTGTATTATCTGACTGGGTGTGATATTACAGTGTGTGTGGTGCTGGGGGAGTGTATTATCTGACTGGGTGTGATATTAGTGTGCGGGGTGCTCGGGGAGTGTGTTATCGGACTGGGTGTGATATTACAGTGTGCGGGGTGCTGGGGGAGTGTATTATCCGACTGGGTGTGATATTACAGTGTGTGGGGTGCTGGGGGAGTGTATTATCTGACTGGGTGTGATATTAGTGTGCGGGGTGCTGGGGGAGTGTGTTATCGGACTGGGTGTGATATTACAGTGTGCGGGGTGCTGGGGGAGTGTATTATCCGACTGGGTGTGATATTACAGTGTGTGGGGTGCTCGGGCAGTGTATTATCGGACTGGGTGTGATATTACAGTGTGTCTGTTGCTGGGGGAGTGTATTATCGGACTGGGTGTGATATTACAGTGTGTGGGGTGCTGGGGGAGTGTATTATTGGACTGGGTGTGATATTACAGTGTGTGGGGTGCTGGGGGAATGTATTATCTGACTGGGTGTGATATTAGTGTGCGGGGTGCTGGGGGAGTGTATTATCGGACTGGGTGTGATATTACAGTGTGCGGGGTGCTGGGGGAGTGCATTATCCGACTGGGTGTGATATTACAGTGTGTGGGGTGCTCGGGCAGTGTATTATCGGACTGGGTGTGATATTACAGTGTGTCTGTTGCTGGGGGAGTGTATTATCGGACTGGGTGTGATATTACAGTGTGAGGGGTGCTGGGGGAGTGTATTATTGGACTGGGTGTGATATTACAGTGTGTGTGGTGCTGGGGGAGTGTATTATCGGACTGGGTGTGATATTACAGTGTGTGGGGTGCTGGGGGAGTGTATTATCGGACTGGGTGTGATATTACAGTGTGTGGGGTGCTGGGGGAGTGTATTATCCAACTGGGTGTGATATTACAGTGTGTGGGGTGCTGGGGGAGTGTATTATCCGACTGGGTGTGATATGACAGTGTGTGGGGTGCTGGGGGAGTGTATTATCCGACTGGGTGTGATATTACTGTGCGTAGGGTGCTGGGGAGTGTATTATCGGACTAGGTGTGATATTACAGTGTGTGGGGTGCTGGGGGAGTGTATTATCGGACTGGGTGTGATATTACAGTTTGTGGGGTTCTGGGGGAGTGTATTATCCGACTGGGTGTGATATTACAGTGTGTGGGGTGCTGGGGGAATGTATTATCGGACTGGGTGTGATATTACAGTGTGTGGGGTGCTGGGGGAGTGTATTATCTGACTGGGTGTGATATTACAGTGTGAGGGGTGCTGGGGGAGTGTATTATCGGACTGGGTGTGATATTACAGTGTGTGGGGTGCTGGGGGAGTGTGTTATTGGACTGTGTGTGATATTACAGTGTGTGGGGTGCTGGGGGAGTGCATTATCCGACTGGGTGTGATATTACAGTGTGTGGGGTGCTGGGGGAGTGTATTATCGGACTGGGTGTGATATTACAGTGTGAGGGGTGCTGGGGGAGTGTATTATTGGACTGGGTGTGATATTACAGTGTGTGGGGTGCTGTGGGAGTGTATTATTGGACTGGGTGTGATATTACAGTGTGTGGGGTGCTGGGGGAGTGTATTATCGGACTGGGTGTGATATTACAGTGTGTGGGGTGCTGGGGGAGTGTATTATCCAACTGGGTGTGATATTACAGTGTGTGGGGTGCTGGGGGAGTGTATTATCCGACTGGGTGTGATATTACAGTGTGAGGGGTGCTGGGGGAGTGTATTATCGGACTGGGTGTGATATTACAGTGTGTGGGGTGCTGGGGGAGTGTGTTATTGGACTGGGTGTGATATTACAGTGTGTGGGGTGCTGGGGGAGTGTATTATCCGACTGGGTGTGATATTACAGTGTGTGGGGTGCTGGGGGAGTGTATTATTGGACTGGGTGTGATATTACAGTGTGTGGGGTGCTGGGGGAGTGTATTATCCGACTGGGTGTGATATTACAGTGTGTGGGGTGCTGGGGGAGTATATTATCGGACTGGGTGTGATATTACAGTGTGTGGGGTGCTGGGGGAGTGTATTATCCGACTGGGTGTGATATTACAGTGTGTGGGGTGCTGGGGGAGTGTGTTATTGGACTGGGTGTGATATTACAGTGTGTGGGGTGCTGGGGGAGTGTATTATCCGACTGGATGTGATATTACAGTGTGTGGGGTGCTGGGGGAGTATAATATCGGACTGGGTGTGGTATTACAGTGTGTGGGGTGCTGGGGGAGCTTATTATCGGACTGGGTGTGATATTACAGTGTGTGGGGTGCTGGGGGAGTGTATTATCTGACTGCGTGTGATATTACAGTGTGTGGGGTGCTGGGAGAGTGTATTATCTGACTGGATGTGATATTAGTTTGCGGGGCGCTGGGGGAGTGTATTATCGGACTGGGTGTGATATTACAGTGTGTGGGGTGCTGGGGGAGTGTTTTATCCGACTGGGTGTGATATTACAGTGTGTGGGGCGCTGGGGGAGTGTATTATCTGACTGGGTGTGATATTACAGTGTGTGGGGTGCTGGGGGAGTGTATTATCTGACTGGGTGTGATATTAGTGTGCGGGGTGCTCGGGGAGTGTGTTATCGGACTGGGTGTGATATTACAGTGTGCGGGGTGCTGGGGGAGTGTATTATCCGACTGGGTGTGATATTACAGTGTGTGGGGTGCTGGGGGAGTGTATTATCTGACTGGGTGTGATATTAGTGTGCGGGGTGCTGGGGGAGTGTGTTATCGGACTGGGTGTGATATTACAGTGTGCGGGGTGCTGGGGGAGTGTATTATCCGACTGGGTGTGATATTACAGTGTGTGGGGTGCTCGGGCAGTGTATTATCGGACTGGGTGTGATATTACAGTGTGTCTGTTGCTGGGGGAGTGTATTATCGGACTGGGTGTGATATTACAGTGTGTGGGGTGCTGGGGGAGTGTATTATTGGACTGGGTGTGATATTACAGTGTGTGGGGTGCTGGGGGAATGTATTATCTGACTGGGTGTGATATTAGTGTGCGGGGTGCTGGGGGAGTGTATTATCGGACTGGGTGTGATATTACAGTGTGCGGGGTGCTGGGGGAGTGCATTATCCGACTGGGTGTGATATTACAGTGTGTGGGGTGCTCGGGCAGTGTATTATCGGACTGGGTGTGATATTACAGTGTGTCTGTTGCTGGGGGAGTGTATTATCGGACTGGGTGTGATATTACAGTGTGAGGGGTGCTGGGGGAGTGTATTATTGGACTGGGTGTGATATTACAGTGTGTGTGGTGCTGGGGGAGTGTATTATCGGACTGGGTGTGATATTACAGTGTGTGGGGTGCTGGGGGAGTGTATTATCGGACTGGGTGTGATATTACAGTGTGTGGGGTGCTGGGGGAGTGTATTATCCAACTGGGTGTGATATTACAGTGTGTGGGGTGCTGGGGGAGTGTATTATCCGACTGGGTGTGATATGACAGTGTGTGGGGTGCTGGGGGAGTGTATTATCCGACTGGGTGTGATATTACAGTGTGTGGGGTGCTGGGGGAGTGTATTATCGGACTGGGTGTGATATTACAGTGTGTGGGGTGATGGGGGAGTGTATTATCGGACTGGGTGTGATATTACAGTGTGTGGGGTGCTGGGGGAGTGTATTATCCGACTGTGTGTGATATTACAGTGTGTGGGGTGCTGGGGGAGTGTATTATCGGACTGGGTGTGATATTACAGTGTGTGGGGTGCTGGGGGAGTGTATTATCGGACTGGGTGTGATATTACAGTGTGTGGGGTGCTGGGGGAGTGTATTATCCGACTGTGTGTGATATTACAGTGTGTGGGGTGCTGGGGGAGTGTATTATTGGACTGGGTGTGATATTACTGTGTGTGGGGTGCTGGGGACTGTATTATTGGACTGGGTGTGATATGACAGTGTGTGGGGTGCTGGGGGAGTGTATTATCCGACTGGGTGTGATATGACAGTGTGTGGGGTGCTGGGGGAGTGTATTATCGGACAGGGTGTGATATTACTGTGTGTGGGGTGCTGGGGGAGTATATTATCGGACTGGGTGTGATATTACAGTGTGTGGGGTGCTGGGGGAGTATATTATCGGACTGGGTGTGATATTATAGTGTGTGGGGTGCTGGGGGAGTGTATTATCTGACTGCGTGTGATATTACAGAGTGTGGGGTGCTCGGGCAGTGTATTATCCGACTGGGTGTGATATTACAGTGTGTGGGGTGCTGGGGGAGTGTATTATCCGACTGGGTGTAATATTACAGTGTGTGGGGTGCTGGGAGAGTGTATTATCTGACTGGATGTGATATTAGTTTGCGGGGCGCTGGGGGAGTGTATTATCGGACTGGGTGTGATATTACAGTGTGTGGGGTGCTGGGGGAGTGTTTTATCCGACTGGGTGTGATATTACAGTGTGTGGGGCGCTGGGGGAGTGTATTATCTGACTGGGTGTGATATTACAGTGTGTGGGGTGCTGGGGGAGTGTATTATCTGACTGGGTGTGATATTAGTGTGCGGGGTGCTCGGGGAGTGTGTTATCGGACTGGGTGTGATATTACAGTGTGCGGGGTGCTGGGGGAGTGTATTATCCGACTGGGTGTGATATTACAGTGTGTGGGGTGCTGGGGGAGTGTATTATCTGACTGGGTGTGATATTAGTGTGCGGGGTGCTGGGGGAGTGTGTTATCGGACTGGGTGTGATATTACAGTGTGCGGGGTGCTGGGGGAGTGTATTATCCGACTGGGTGTGATATTACAGTGTGTGGGGTGCTCGGGCAGTGTATTATCGGACTGGGTGTGATATTACAGTGTGTCTGTTGCTGGGGGAGTGTATTATCGGACTGGGTGTGATATTACAGTGTGTGGGGTGCTGGGGGAGTGTATTATTGGACTGGGTGTGATATTACAGTGTGTGGGGTGCTGGGGGAATGTATTATCTGACTGGGTGTGATATTAGTGTGCGGGGTGCTGGGGGAGTGTATTATCGGACTGGGTGTGATATTACAGTGTGCGGGGTGCTGGGGGAGTGCATTATCCGACTGGGTGTGATATTACAGTGTGTGGGGTGCTCGGGCAGTGTATTATCGGACTGGGTGTGATATTACAGTGTGTCTGTTGCTGGGGGAGTGTATTATCGGACTGGGTGTGATATTACAGTGTGAGGGGTGCTGGGGGAGTGTATTATTGGACTGGGTGTGATATTACAGTGTGTGTGGTGCTGGGGGAGTGTATTATCGGACTGGGTGTGATATTACAGTGTGTGGGGTGCTGGGGGAGTGTATTATCGGACTGGGTGTGATATTACAGTGTGTGGGGTGCTGGGGGAGTGTATTATCCAACTGGGTGTGATATTACAGTGTGTGGGGTGCTGGGGGAGTGTATTATCCGACTGGGTGTGATATGACAGTGTGTGGGGTGCTGGGGGAGTGTATTATCCGACTGGGTGTGATATTACTGTGCGTAGGGTGCTGGGGAGTGTATTATCGGACTAGGTGTGATATTACAGTGTGTGGGGTGCTGGGGGAGTGTATTATCGGACTGGGTGTGATATTACAGTTTGTGGGGTTCTGGGGGAGTGTATTATCCGACTGGGTGTGATATTACAGTGTGTGGGGTGCTGGGGGAATGTATTATCGGACTGGGTGTGATATTACAGTGTGTGGGGTGCTGGGGGAGTGTATTATCTGACTGGGTGTGATATTACAGTGTGAGGGGTGCTGGGGGAGTGTATTATCGGACTGGGTGTGATATTACAGTGTGTGGGGTGCTGGGGGAGTGTGTTATTGGACTGTGTGTGATATTACAGTGTGTGGGGTGCTGGGGGAGTGCATTATCCGACTGGGTGTGATATTACAGTGTGTGGGGTGCTGGGGGAGTGTATTATCGGACTGGGTGTGATATTACAGTGTGAGGGGTGCTGGGGGAGTGTATTATTGGACTGGGTGTGATATTACAGTGTGTGGGGTGCTGTGGGAGTGTATTATTGGACTGGGTGTGATATTACAGTGTGTGGGGTGCTGGGGGAGTGTATTATCGGACTGGGTGTGATATTACAGTGTGTGGGGTGCTGGGGGAGTGTATTATCCAACTGGGTGTGATATTACAGTGTGTGGGGTGCTGGGGGAGTGTATTATCCGACTGGGTGTGATATGACAGTGTGTGGGGTGCTGGGGGAGTGTATTATCCGACTGGGTGTGATATTACTGTGCGTAGGGTGCTGGGGAGTGTATTATCGGACTAGGTGTGATATTACAGTGTGTGGGGTGCTGGGGGAGTGTATTATCGGACTGGGTGTGATATTACAGTTTGTGGGGTTCTGGGGGAGTGTATTATCCGACTGGGTGTGATATTGCAGTGTGTGGGGTGCTGGGGGAGTGTATTATCGGACTGGGTGTGATATTACAGTGTGTGGGGTGCTGGGGGAGTGTATTATCGGACTGGGTGTGATATTACAGTGTGAGGGGTGCTGGGGGAGTGTATTATCGGACTGGGTGTGATATTACAGTGTGTGGGGTGCTGGGGGAGTGTGTTATTGGACTGGGTGTGATATTACAGTGTGTGGGGTGCTGGGGGAGTGTATTATCCGACTGGGTGTGATATTACAGTGTGTGGGGTGCTGGGGGAGTGTATTATTGGACTGGGTGTGATATTACAGTGTGTGGGGTGCTGGGGGAGTGTATTATCCGACTGGGTGTGATATTACAGTGTGTGGGGTGCTGGGGGAGTATATTATCGGACTGGGTGTGATATTACAGTGTGTGGGGTGCTGGGGGAGTGTATTATCCGACTGGGTGTGATATTACAGTGTGTGGGGTGCTGGGGGAGTGTGTTATTGGACTGGGTGTGATATTACAGTGTGTGGGGTGCTGGGGGAGTGTATTATCCGACTGGATGTGATCTTACAGTGTGTGGGGTGCTGGGGGAGTATAATATCGGACTGGGTGTGGTATTACAGTGTGTGGGGTGCTGGGGGAGCTTATTATCGGACTGGGTGTGATATTACAGTGTGTGGGGTGCTGGGGGAGTGTATTATCTGACTGCGTGTGATATTACAGTGTGTGGGGTGCTGGGAGAGTGTATTATCTGACTGGATGTGATATTAGTTTGCGGGGCGCTGGGGGAGTGTATTATCGGACTGGGTGTGATATTACAGTGTGTGGGGTGCTGGGGGAGTGTTTTATCCGACTGGGTGTGATATTACAGTGTGTGGGGCGCTGGGGGAGTGTATTATCTGACTGGGTGTGATATTACAGTGTGTGGGGTGCTGGGGGAGTGTATTATCTGACTGGGTGTGATATTAGTGTGCGGGGTGCTCGGGGAGTGTGTTATCGGACTGGGTGTGATATTACAGTGTGCGGGGTGCTGGGGGAGTGTATTATCCGACTGGGTGTGATATTACAGTGTGTGGGGTGCTGGGGGAGTGTATTATCTGACTGGGTGTGATATTAGTGTGCGGGGTGCTGGGGGAGTGTGTTATCGGACTGGGTGTGATATTACAGTGTGCGGGGTGCTGGGGGAGTGTATTATCCGACTGGGTGTGATATTACAGTGTGTGGGGTGCTCGGGCAGTGTATTATCGGACTGGGTGTGATATTACAGTGTGTCTGTTGCTGGGGGAGTGTATTATCGGACTGGGTGTGATATTACAGTGTGTGGGGTGCTGGGGGAGTGTATTATTGGACTGGGTGTGATATTACAGTGTGTGGGGTGCTGGGGGAATGTATTATCTGACTGGGTGTGATATTAGTGTGCGGGGTGCTGGGGGAGTGTATTATCGGACTGGGTGTGATATTACAGTGTGCGGGGTGCTGGGGGAGTGCATTATCCGACTGGGTGTGATATTACAGTGTGTGGGGTGCTCGGGCAGTGTATTATCGGACTGGGTGTGATATTACAGTGTGTCTGTTGCTGGGGGAGTGTATTATCGGACTGGGTGTGATATTACAGTGTGAGGGGTGCTGGGGGAGTGTATTATTGGACTGGGTGTGATATTACAGTGTGTGTGGTGCTGGGGGAGTGTATTATCGGACTGGGTGTGATATTACAGTGTGTGGGGTGCTGGGGGAGTGTATTATCGGACTGGGTGTGATATTACAGTGTGTGGGGTGCTGGGGGAGTGTATTATCCAACTGGGTGTGATATTACAGTGTGTGGGGTGCTGGGGGAGTGTATTATCCGACTGGGTGTGATATGACAGTGTGTGGGGTGCTGGGGGAGTGTATTATCCGACTGGGTGTGATATTACAGTGTGTGGGGTGCTGGGGGAGTGTATTATCGGACTGGGTGTGATATTACAGTGTGAGGGGTGCTGGGGGAGTGTATTATTGGACTGGGTGTGATATTACAGTGTGTGGGGTGCTGTGGGAGTGTATTATTGGACTGGGTGTGATATTACAGTGTGTGGGGTGCTGGGGGAGTGTATTATCGGACTGGGTGTGATATTACAGTGTGTGGGGTGCTGGGGGAGTGTATTATCCAACTGGGTGTGATATTACAGTGTGTGGGGTGCTGGGGGAGTGTATTATCCGACTGGGTGTGATATGACAGTGTGTGGGGTGCTGGGGGAGTGTATTATCCGACTGGGTGTGATATTACTGTGCGTAGGGTGCTGGGGAGTGTATTATCGGACTAGGTGTGATATTACAGTGTGTGGGGTGCTGGGGGAGTGTATTATCGGACTGGGTGTGATATTACAGTTTGTGGGGTTCTGGGGGAGTGTATTATCCGACTGGGTGTGATATTGCAGTGTGTGGGGTGCTGGGGGAGTGTATTATCGGACTGGGTGTGATATTACAGTGTGTGGGGTGCTGGGGGAGTGTATTATCGGACTGGGTGTGATATTACAGTGTGAGGGGTGCTGGGGGAGTGTATTATCGGACTGGGTGTGATATTACAGTGTGTGGGGTGCTGGGGGAGTGTATTATTGGACTGGGTGTGATATTACAGTGTGTGGGGTGCTGGGGGAGTATATTATCGGACTGGGTGTGATATTACAGTGTGTGGGGTGCTGGGGGAGTGTATTATCCGACTGGGTGTGATATTACAGTGTGTGGGGTGCTGGGGGAGTGTGTTATTGGACTGGGTGTGATATTACAGTGTGTGGGGTGCTGGGGGAGTGTATTATCCGACTGGATGTGATATTACAGTGTGTGGGGTGCTGGGGGAGTATAATATCGGACTGGGTGTGGTATTACAGTGTGTGGGGTGCTGGGGGAGCTTATTATCGGACTGGGTGTGATATTACAGTGTGGGGTGCTGGGGGAGTGTATTATTGGACTGTGTGTGATATTACAGTGTGTGGGGTGCTGGGGGAGTGTATTATCGAACTGGGTGTGATATTATATTGTGTGGGGTGCTGGGGGAGTGAATTATCGGACTGGGTGTGATATTACATTGTGTGGGGTGCTGGGGGAGTATATTATCGGACTGGGTGTGATATTGCAGTGTGTGGGGTGCTGGGGGAATGTATTATCGGACTGGGTGTGATATTACAGTGTGTGGGGTGGTGGGGGAGTGTATTATCGGACTGGGTGTGATATTACAGTGTGTGGGGTGCTGGGGGAGTATATTATCGGACTGGGTGTGATATTACAGTGTGTGGGGTGCTGGGGGAGTGTGTTATTGGACTGGGTGTGATATTACAGTGTGTGGGGTGCTGGGGGAGTGTATTATTGGACTGGGTGTGATATTACAGTGTGTGGGGTGCTGGGGGAGTGTATTATCCGACTGGGTGTGATATTACAGTGTGTGGGGTGCTTGGGGAGTATATTATCAGACTGGGTGTGATATTACAGTGTGTGGGGTGCAGGGGGAGTGTGTTATTGGACTGGGTGTGATATTTGTGTGTGGGGTGCTGGGGGAGTATATTATCGGACTGGGTGTGATATTACAGTGTGTGGGGTGCTGGGGGAGTGTGTTATTGGACTGGGTGTGATATTACAATGTGTGGGTTGCTGGGGGAGAGTATTATCCGACTGGGTGTGATATTACAGTGTGTGGGGTGCTGGGGGAGTATATTATCGGACTGGGTGTGATATTACAGTGTGTGGGGTGCTGGGTGAGTATATTATTGGACTGGGTGTGATATTACAGTGTGTGGGGTGCTGGGGGAGTATATTATCGGACTGGGTGTGATATTACAGTGTGTGGGGTGCTGGGGGAGCTTTTTATCGGACTGGGTGTGATATTACAGTGTGTGGGGTGCTGGGGGAGTGTGTTATTGGACTGGGTGTGATATTACAGTGTGTGGGGTGCTGGGGGAGTGTATTATCCGACTGGGTGTGATATTACAGTGTGTGGGGTGCTGGGGGAGTATATTATCGGACTGGGTGTTATATTAGAGTGTGTGGGGTGCTGGGGGAGCTTATTATCGGACTGGGTGTGATATTACAGTGTGTGGGGTGCTGGGGGAGTATATTATCGGACTGGGTGTGATATTGCAGTGTGTGGGGTGCTGGGGGAGTGTATTATCGGACTGGGTGTGATATTACAGTCTGTGGGGTGCTGGGGGAGTGTATTATCGGACTGGGTGTGATATTACAGTGTGTGGGGTGCTGGGGGAGTGTATTATCGGACTCGGTGTGATATTACAGTGTGTGGTGCTGGGGGAGTGTATTATCCGACTGGGTGTGATATTACAGTGTGAGGGGTCCTGGGGGAGTGTATTATCCGACTGGGTGTGATATTGCAGTGTGTGGGGTGCTGGGGGAGTGTATTATTGGACTGGATGTGATATTACAGTGTGTGGGGGGCTGGGGCAGTGTATTATTGGACTGGGTGTGATATTACAGTGTGTGGGGTGCTGGGGGAGTGTATTATTGGACTGGGTGTGATATTACAGTGTGTGGGGTGCTGGGGGAGTGTATTATTGGACTGGGTGTGATATTGCAGTGTGTGGGGTGCTGGGGGAGTGTATTATCGGACTGGGTGTGATATTACATTGTGTGGGGTGCTGGGGGAGTGTATTATCCGACTGGGTGAGATATTACAGTGTGTGGGGTGCTGGGGGAGTGTATTATCGGACTGGGTGTGATATTACAGTGTGTGGGGTGCTGGGGGAGTGTATTATCGGACTGGGTGTGATATTACAGTGTGTGGGGTGCTGGGGGAGTGTATTATCCGACTGTGTGTGATATTACAGTGTGTGGGGTGCTGGGGGAGTGTATTATTGGACTGGGTGTGATATTACTGTGTGTGGGGTGCTGGGGAGTGTATTATTGGACTGGATGTAATATGACAGTGTGTGGGGTGCTGGGGGAGTGTATTATCCGACTGGGTGTGATATGACTTTGTGTGGGGAGCTGGGGGAGTGTATTATCGGACTGGGTGTGATATTACAGTGTGTGGGGTGCTGGGGGAATGTATTATCGGACTGGGTGTGATATTACTGTGTGTGGGGTGCTGGGGGAGTGTATTATCGGAATGGGTGTGATATTGCAGTGTGTGGGGTGCTGGGGGAGTGTATTATCGGACTGGGTGTGATATTACAGTGTGTGGGGTGCTGGGGGAGTGTATTATCGGACTGGGTGTGATATTACCGTGTGTGGGGTGCTGCGGGAGTGTATTATCCGACTGGGTGTGATATTACAGTGTGTGGGGTGCTGGGGGAGTGTATTATCGGACTGGGTGTGATATTACAGTGTGTGGGGTGCTGGGGGAGTGTATTATCCGACTGGGTGTGATATTACAGTGTGTGGGGTGCTGGGGGAGTATATTATCGGACTGGGTGTGATATTACAGTGTGTGGGGTGCTGGGGGAGTATATTATCGGACTGGGTGTGATATTATAGTGTGTGGGGTGCTGGGGGAGTGTATTATCTGACTGCGTGTGATATTACAGTGTGTGGGGTGCTCGGGCAGTGTATTATCCGACTGGGTGTGATATTACAGTGTGTGGGGTGCTGGGGGAGTGTATTATCCGACTGGGTGTAATATTACAGTGTGTGGGGTGCTGGGGGAGTGTATTATCTGACTGGATGTGATATTATTGTGCGGGGCGCTGGGGGAGTGTATTATCGGACTGGGTGAGATATTACAGTGTGTGGGGTGCTGGGGGAGTGTATTATCCGACTGGGTGTGATATTACAGTGTGTGGGGCGCTGGGGGAGTGTATTATCTGACTGGGTGTGATATTACAGTGTGTGGGGTGCTGGGGGAGTGTATTATCTGACTGGGTGTGATATTAGTGTGCGGAGTGCTGGGGGAGTGTATTATCGGACTGGGTGTGATATTACAGTGTGTGGGGTGCTGGGGGAGTGTATTATCTGACTGGGTGTGATATTAGTGTGCGGGGTGCTCGGGCAGTGTATTATCGGACTGGGTGTGATATTACAGTGTGTCTGTTGCTGGGGGAGTGTATTATCGGACTGGGTGTGATATTACAGTGTGTGAGGTGCTGGGGGAGTGTATTATTGGACTGGGTGTGATATTACAGTGTGTGGGGTGCTGGGGGAGTGTATTATCTGACTGGGTGTGATATTAGTGTGCGGGGTGCTGGGGGAGTGTATTATCGGACTGGGTGTGATATTACAGTGTGCGGGGTGCTGGGGGAGTGTATTATCCGACTGGGTGTGATATTAGTGTGTGGGGTGCTCGGGCAGTGTATTATCGGACTGGGATTATATTACAGTGTGTCTGTTGCTGGGGGAGTGTATTATCGGACTGGGTGTGATATTACAGTGCGAGGGGTGCTGGGGGAGTGTATTATCGGACTGGGTGTGATATTACAGTGTGTGGGGTGCTGGGGGAGTGTATTATCGGACTGGGTGTGATATTAGGGTGTGGGGTGCTGGGGGAGTGTATTATCCGACTGGGAGTGATATTACAGTGTGTGGGGTGCTCGGGCAGTGTATTATCCGACTGGGTGTGATATTACAGTGTGTGGGGTGCTGGGGGAGTGTATTATCTGACTGCGTGTGATATTACAGTGTGTGGGGTGCTCGGGCAGTGTATTATCCGACTGGGTGTGATATTACAGTGTGTGGGGTGCTGGGGGAGTGTATTATCCGACTGGGTGTAATATTACAGTGTGTGGGGTGCTGGGGGAGTGTATTATCTGACTGGATGTGATATTAGTGTGCGGGGCGCTGGGGGAGTGTATTATCGGACTGGGTGTGATATTACAGTGTGTGGGGTGCTGGGGGAGTGTATTATCCGACTGGGTGTGATATTACAGTGTGTGGGGCGCTGGGGGAGTGTATTATCTGTCTGGGTGTGATATTACAGTGTGTGGGGTGCTGGGGGAGTGTATTATCTGACTGGGTGTGATATTAGTGTGCGGGGTGCTGGGGGAGTGTATTATCGGACTGGGTGTGATATTACAGTGTGCGGGGTGCTGGGGGAGTGTATTATCCGACTGGGTGTGATATTACAGTGTGTGGGGTGCTGGGGGAGTGTATTATCTGACTGGGTGTGATATTAGTGTGCGGGGTGCTGGGGGAGTGTATTATCGGACTGGGTGTGATATTACAGTGTGCGGGGTGCTGGGGGAGTGTATTATCCGACTGGGTGTGATATTACAGTGTGTGGGGTGCTCGGGCAGTGTATTATCGGACTGGGTGTGATATTACAGTGTGTCTGTTGCTGGGGGAGTGTATTATCGGACTGGGTGTGATATTACAGTGTGTGAGGTGCTGGGGGAGTGTATTATTGGACTGGGTGTGATATTACAGTGTGTGGGGTGCTGGGGGAGTGTATTATCTGACTGGGTGTGATATTAGTGTGCGGGGTGCTGGGGGAGTGTATTATCGGACTGGGTGTGATATTACAGTGTGCGGGGTGCTGGGGGAGTGCATTATCCGACTGGGTGTGATATTAGTGTGTGGGGTGCTCGGGCAGTGTATTATCGGACTGGGATTATATTACAGTGTGTCTGTTGCTGGGGGAGTGTATTATCGGACTGGGTGTGATATTACAGTGTGAGGGGTGCTGGGGGAGTGTATTATCGGACTGGGTGTGATATTACAGTGTGTGGGGTGCTGGGGAAGTGTATTATCGGACTGGGTGTGATATTAGGGTGTGGGGTGCTGGGGCAGTGTATTATCCGACTGGGAGTGATATTACAGTGTGTGGGGTGCTGGGGGAGTGTATTATCCGACTGGGTGTGATATTACAGTGTGTGGGGTGCTGGGGGAGTGTATTATCAGACTGGGTCTGATATTACAGTGTGTGGGGTGCTGGGGGAGTGTATTATCGGACTGGGTGTGATATTAGTGTGCGGGGTGCTGGGGGAGTGTATTATCGGACTGGGTGTGATATTACAGTGTGTGGGATGCTCGGGCAGTGTGTTATCGGACTGGGTGTGATATTACAGTGTGCGGGGTGCTGGGGGAGTGTATTATCCGACTGGGTGTGATATTACAGTGTGTGGGGTGCTCGGGCAGTGTATTATCGGACTGGGTGTGATATTACAGTGTGTCTGTTGCTGGGGGAGTGTATTATCGGACTGGGTGTGATATTACAGTGTATGAGGTGCTGGGGGAGTGTATTATTGGACTGGGTGTGATATTACAGTGTGTGGGGTGCTGGGGGAGTGTATTATCTGACTGGGTGTGATATTAGTGTGCGGGGTGCTGGGGGAGTGTATTATCGGACTGGGTGTGATATTACAGTGTGCGGGGTGCTGGGGGAGTGCATTATCCGACTGGGTGTGATATTACAGTGTGTGGGGTGCTCGGGCAGTGTATTATCGGACTGGGATTATATTACAGTGTGAGGGGTGCTGGGGGAGTGTATTATTGGACTGGGTGTGATGTTACAGTGTGTGGGGTGCTGGGGGAGTGTATTATCGGACTGGGTGTGATATTACAGTGTGTGGGGTGCTGGGGGAGTGTATTATCCAACTGGGTGTGATATTACAGTGTGTGGGGTGCTGGGGGAGTGTATTATCCGACTGCGTGTGATATGACAGTGTGTGGGGTGCTGGGGGAGTGTATTATCCGACTGGGTGTGATATTACAGTTTGTGGGGTTCTGGGGGAGTGTATTATCGGACTGGGTGTGATATTACAGTGTGAGGGGTGCTGGGGGAGTGTATTATCGGACTGGGTGTGATATTACAGTGTGTGGGGTGCTGGGGGAGTGTGTTATTGGACTGGGTGTGATATTACAGTGTGTGGGGTGCTGGGGGAGTGTATTATCGGACTGGGTGTGATATTACAGTGTGTGGGGTGCTGGGGGAGTGTATTATCCAACTGGGTGTGATATTACAGTGTGTGGGGTGCTGGGGGAGTGTATTATCCGACTGGGTGTGATATGACAGTGTGTGGGGTGCTGGGGGAGTGTATTATCCGACTGGGTGTGATATTACAGTGTGTGGGGTGCTGGGGGAGTGTATTATCGGACTGGGTGTGATATTACAGTGTGAGGGGTGCTGGGGGAGTGTATTATTGGACTGGGTGTGATATTACAGTGTGTGGGGTGCTGTGGGAGTGTATTATTGGACTGGGTGTGATATTACAGTGTGTGGGGTGCTGGGGGAGTGTATTATCGGACTGGGTGTGATATTACAGTGTGTGGGGTGCTGGGGGAGTGTATTATCCAACTGGGTGTGATATTACAGTGTGTGGGGTGCTGGGGGAGTGTATTATCCGACTGGGTGTGATATGACAGTGTGTGGGGTGCTGGGGGAGTGTATTATCCGACTGGGTGTGATATTACTGTGCGTAGGGTGCTGGGGAGTGTATTATCGGACTAGGTGTGATATTACAGTGTGTGGGGTGCTGGGGGAGTGTATTATCGGACTGGGTGTGATATTACAGTTTGTGGGGTTCTGGGGGAGTGTATTATCCGACTGGGTGTGATATTGCAGTGTGTGGGGTGCTGGGGGAGTGTATTATCGGACTGGGTGTGATATTACAGTGTGTGGGGTGCTGGGGGAGTGTATTATCGGACTGGGTGTGATATTACAGTGTGAGGGGTGCTGGGGGAGTGTATTATCGGACTGGGTGTGATATTACAGTGTGTGGGGTGCTGGGGGAGTGTATTATTGGACTGGGTGTGATATTACAGTGTGTGGGGTGCTGGGGGAGTATATTATCGGACTGGGTGTGATATTACAGTGTGTGGGGTGCTGGGGGAGTGTATTATCCGACTGGGTGTGATATTACAGTGTGTGGGGTGCTGGGGGAGTGTGTTATTGGACTGGGTGTGATATTACAGTGTGTGGGGTGCTGGGGGAGTGTATTATCCGACTGGATGTGATATTACAGTGTGTGGGGTGCTGGGGGAGTATAATATCGGACTGGGTGTGGTATTACAGTGTGTGGGGTGCTGGGGGAGCTTATTATCGGACTGGGTGTGATATTACAGTGTGGGGTGCTGGGGGAGTGTATTATTGGACTGTGTGTGATATTACAGTGTGTGGGGTGCTGGGGGAGTGTATTATCGAACTGGGTGTGATATTATATTGTGTGGGGTGCTGGGGGAGTGAATTATCGGACTGGGTGTGATATTACATTGTGTGGGGTGCTGGGGGAGTATATTATCGGACTGGGTGTGATATTGCAGTGTGTGGGGTGCTGGGGGAATGTATTATCGGACTGGGTGTGATATTACAGTGTGTGGGGTGGTGGGGGAGTGTATTATCGGACTGGGTGTGATATTACAGTGTGTGGGGTGCTGGGGGAGTATATTATCGGACTGGGTGTGATATTACAGTGTGTGGGGTGCTGGGGGAGTGTGTTATTGGACTGGGTGTGATATTACAGTGTGTGGGGTGCTGGGGGAGTGTATTATTGGACTGGGTGTGATATTACAGTGTGTGGGGTGCTGGGGGAGTGTATTATCCGACTGGGTGTGATATTACAGTGTGTGGGGTGCTTGGGGAGTATATTATCAGACTGGGTGTGATATTACAGTGTGTGGGGTGCAGGGGGAGTGTGTTATTGGACTGGGTGTGATATTTGTGTGTGGGGTGCTGGGGGAGTATATTATCGGACTGGGTGTGATATTACAGTGTGTGGGGTGCTGGGGGAGTGTGTTATTGGACTGGGTGTGATATTACAATGTGTGGGTTGCTGGGGGAGAGTATTATCCGACTGGGTGTGATATTACAGTGTGTGGGGTGCTGGGGGAGTATATTATCGGACTGGGTGTGATATTACAGTGTGTGGGGTGCTGGGTGAGTATATTATTGGACTGGGTGTGATATTACAGTGTGTGGGGTGCTGGGGGAGTATATTATCGGACTGGGTGTGATATTACAGTGTGTGGGGTGCTGGGGGAGCTTTTTATCGGACTGGGTGTGATATTACAGTGTGTGGGGTGCTGGGGGAGTGTGTTATTGGACTGGGTGTGATATTACAGTGTGTGGGGTGCTGGGGGAGTGTATTATCCGACTGGGTGTGATATTACAGTGTGTGGGGTGCTGGGGGAGTATATTATCGGACTGGGTGTTATATTAGAGTGTGTGGGGTGCTGGGGGAGCTTATTATCGGACTGGGTGTGATATTACAGTGTGTGGGGTGCTGGGGGAGTATATTATCGGACTGGGTGTGATATTGCAGTGTGTGGGGTGCTGGGGGAGTGTATTATCGGACTGGGTGTGATATTACAGTGTGTGGGGTGCTGGGGGAGTGTATTATCGGACTGGGTGTGATATTACAGTGTGTGGGGTGCTGGGGGAGTGTATTATCGGACTCGGTGTGATATTACAGTGTGTGGTGCTGGGGGAGTGTATTATCCGACTGGGTGTGATATTACAGTGTGAGGGGTCCTGGGGGAGTGTATTATCCGACTGGGTGTGATATTGCAGTGTGTGGGGTGCTGGGGGAGTGTATTATTGGACTGGATGTGATATTACAGTGTGTGGGGGGCTGGGGCAGTGTATTATTGGACTGGGTGTGATATTACAGTGTGTGGGGTGCTGGGGGAGTGTATTATTGGACTGGGTGTGATATTACAGTGTGTGGGGTGCTGGGGGAGTGTATTATTGGACTGGGTGTGATATTGCAGTGTGTGGGGTGCTGGGGGAGTGTATTATCGGACTGGGTGTGATATTACATTGTGTGGGGTGCTGGGGGAGTGTATTATCCGACTGGGTGAGATATTACAGTGTGTGGGGTGCTGGGGGAGTGTATTATCGGACTGGGTGTGATATTACAGTGTGTGGGGTGCTGGGGGAGTGTATTATCGGACTGGGTGTGATATTACAGTGTGTGGGGTGCTGGGGGAGTGTATTATCCGACTGTGTGTGATATTACAGTGTGTGGGGTGCTGGGGGAGTGTATTATTGGACTGGGTGTGATATTACTGTGTGTGGGGTGCTGGGGAGTGTATTATTGGACTGGATGTAATATGACAGTGTGTGGGGTGCTGGGGGAGTGTATTATCCGACTGGGTGTGATATGACTTTGTGTGGGGAGCTGGGGGAGTGTATTATCGGACTGGGTGTGATATTACAGTGTGTGGGGTGCTGGGGGAATGTATTATCGGACTGGGTGTGATATTACTGTGTGTGGGGTGCTGGGGGAGTGTATTATCGGAATGGGTGTGATATTGCAGTGTGTGGGGTGCTGGGGGAGTGTATTATCGGACTGGGTGTGATATTACAGTGTGTGGGGTGCTGGGGGAGTGTATTATCGGACTGGGTGTGATATTACCGTGTGTGGGGTGCTGCGGGAGTGTATTATCCGACTGGGTGTGATATTACAGTGTGTGGGGTGCTGGGGGAGTGTATTATCGGACTGGGTGTGATATTACAGTGTGTGGGGTGCTGGGGGAGTGTATTATCCGACTGGGTGTGATATTACAGTGTGTGGGGTGCTGGGGGAGTATATTATCGGACTGGGTGTGATATTACAGTGTGTGGGGTGCTGGGGGAGTATATTATCGGACTGGGTGTGATATTATAGTGTGTGGGGTGCTGGGGGAGTGTATTATCTGACTGCGTGTGATATTACAGTGTGTGGGGTGCTCGGGCAGTGTATTATCCGACTGGGTGTGATATTACAGTGTGTGGGGTGCTGGGGGAGTGTATTATCCGACTGGGTGTAATATTACAGTGTGTGGGGTGCTGGGGGAGTGTATTATCTGACTGGATGTGATATTAGTGTGCGGGGCGCTGGGGGAGTGTATTATCGGACTGGGTGAGATATTACAGTGTGTGGGGTGCTGGGGGAGTGTATTATCCGACTGGGTGTGATATTACAGTGTGTGGGGCGCTGGGGGAGTGTATTATCTGACTGGGTGTGATATTACAGTGTGTGGGGTGCTGGGGGAGTGTATTATCTGACTGGGTGTGATATTAGTGTGCGGAGTGCTGGGGGAGTGTATTATCGGACTGGGTGTGATATTACAGTGTGTGGGGTGCTGGGGGAGTGTATTATCTGACTGGGTGTGATATTAGTGTGCGGGGTGCTCGGGCAGTGTATTATCGGACTGGGTGTGATATTACAGTGTGTCTGTTGCTGGGGGAGTGTATTATCGGACTGGGTGTGATATTACAGTGTGTGAGGTGCTGGGGGAGTGTATTATTGGACTGGGTGTGATATTACAGTGTGTGGGGTGCTGGGGGAGTGTATTATCTGACTGGGTGTGATATTAGTGTGCGGGGTGCTGGGGGAGTGTATTATCGGACTGGGTGTGATATTACAGTGTGCGGGGTGCTGGGGGAGTGTATTATCCGACTGGGTGTGATATTAGTGTGTGGGGTGCTCGGGCAGTGTATTATCGGACTGGGATTATATTACAGTGTGTCTGTTGCTGGGGGAGTGTATTATCGGACTGGGTGTGATATTACAGTGTGAGGGGTGCTGGGGGAGTGTATTATCGGACTGGGTGTGATATTACAGTGTGTGGGGTGCTGGGGGAGTGTATTATCGGACTGGGTGTGATATTAGGGTGTGGGGTGCTGGGGGAGTGTATTATCCGACTGGGAGTGATATTACAGTGTGTGGGGTGCTCGGGCAGTGTATTATCCGACTGGGTGTGATATTACAGTGTGTGGGGTGCTGGGGGAGTGTATTATCTGACTGCGTGTGATATTACAGTGTGTGGGGTGCTCGGGCAGTGTATTATCCGACTGGGTGTGATATTACAGTGTGTGGGGTGCTGGGGGAGTGTATTATCCGACTGGGTGTAATATTACAGTGTGTGGGGTGCTGGGGGAGTGTATTATCTGACTGGATGTGATATTAGTGTGCGGGGCGCTGGGGGAGTGTATTATCGGACTGGGTGTGATATTACAGTGTGTGGGGTGCTGGGGGAGTGTATTATCCGACTGGGTGTGATATTACAGTGTGTGGGGCGCTGGGGGAGTGTATTATCTGTCTGGGTGTGATATTACAGTGTGTGGGGTGCTGGGGGAGTGTATTATCTGACTGGGTGTGATATTAGTGTGCGGGGTGCTGGGGGAGTGTATTATCGGACTGGGTGTGATATTACAGTGTGCGGGGTGCTGGGGGAGTGTATTATCCGACTGGGTGTGATATTACAGTGTGTGGGGTGCTGGGGGAGTGTATTATCTGACTGGGTGTGATATTAGTGTGCGGGGTGCTGGGGGAGTGTATTATCGGACTGGGTGTGATATTACAGTGTGCGGGGTGCTGGGGGAGTGTATTATCCGACTGGGTGTGATATTACAGTGTGTGGGGTGCTCGGGCAGTGTATTATCGGACTGGGTGTGATATTACAGTGTGTCTGTTGCTGGGGGAGTGTATTATCGGACTGGGTGTGATATTACAGTGTGTGAGGTGCTGGGGGAGTGTATTATTGGACTGGGTGTGATATTACAGTGTGTGGGGTGCTGGGGGAGTGTATTATCTGACTGGGTGTGATATTAGTGTGCGGGGTGCTGGGGGAGTGTATTATCGGACTGGGTGTGATATTACAGTGTGCGGGGTGCTGGGGGAGTGCATTATCCGACTGGGTGTGATATTAGTGTGTGGGGTGCTCGGGCAGTGTATTATCGGACTGGGATTATATTACAGTGTGTCTGTTGCTGGGGGAGTGTATTATCGGACTGGGTGTGATATTACAGTGTGAGGGGTGCTGGGGGAGTGTATTATCGGACTGGGTGTGATATTACAGTGTGTGGGGTGCTGGGGAAGTGTATTATCGGACTGGGTGTGATATTAGGGTGTGGGGTGCTGGGGCAGTGTATTATCCGACTGGGAGTGATATTACAGTGTGTGGGGTGCTGGGGGAGTGTATTATCCGACTGGGTGTGATATTACAGTGTGTGGGGTGCTGGGGGAGTGTATTATCAGACTGGGTCTGATATTACAGTGTGTGGGGTGCTGGGGGAGTGTATTATCGGACTGGGTGTGATATTAGTGTGCGGGGTGCTGGGGGAGTGTATTATCGGACTGGGTGTGATATTACAGTGTGTGGGATGCTCGGGCAGTGTGTTATCGGACTGGGTGTGATATTACAGTGTGCGGGGTGCTGGGGGAGTGTATTATCCGACTGGGTGTGATATTACAGTGTGTGGGGTGCTCGGGCAGTGTATTATCGGACTGGGTGTGATATTACAGTGTGTCTGTTGCTGGGGGAGTGTATTATCGGACTGGGTGTGATATTACAGTGTATGAGGTGCTGGGGGAGTGTATTATTGGACTGGGTGTGATATTACAGTGTGTGGGGTGCTGGGGGAGTGTATTATCTGACTGGGTGTGATATTAGTGTGCGGGGTGCTGGGGGAGTGTATTATCGGACTGGGTGTGATATTACAGTGTGCGGGGTGCTGGGGGAGTGCATTATCCGACTGGGTGTGATATTACAGTGTGTGGGGTGCTCGGGCAGTGTATTATCGGACTGGGATTATATTACAGTGTGAGGGGTGCTGGGGGAGTGTATTATTGGACTGGGTGTGATGTTACAGTGTGTGGGGTGCTGGGGGAGTGTATTATCGGACTGGGTGTGATATTACAGTGTGTGGGGTGCTGGGGGAGTGTATTATCCAACTGGGTGTGATATTACAGTGTGTGGGGTGCTGGGGGAGTGTATTATCCGACTGGGTGTGATATGACAGTGTGTGGGGTGCTGGGGGAGTGTATTATCCGACTGGGTGTGATATTACAGTTTGTGGGGTTCTGGGGGAGTGTATTATCGGACTGGGTGTGATATTACAGTGTGAGGGGTGCTGGGGGAGTGTATTATCGGACTGGGTGTGATATTACAGTGTGTGGGGTGCTGGGGGAGTGTGTTATTGGACTGGGTGTGATATTACAGTGTGTGGGGTGCTGGGGGAGTGTATTATCCGACTGGGTGTGATATTACAGTGTGTGGGGTGCTGGGGGAGTGTATTATTGCACTGGGTGTGATATTACAGTGTGTGGGGTGCTGGGGGAGTGTATTATCCGACTGGGTGTGATATTACAGTGTGTGGGGTGCTGGGGGAGTATATTATCGGACTGGGTGTGATATTACAGTGTGTGGGGTGCTGGGGGAGTGTGTTATTGGACTGGGTGTGATATTACAGTGTGTGGGGTGCTGGGGGAGTGTATTATCCGACTGGATGTGATATTACAGTGTGTGGGGTGCTGGGGGAGTATATTATCGGACTGGGTGTGGTATTACAGTGTGTGGGGTGCTGGGGGAGTATATTATCGGACTGGGTGTGATATTACAGTGTGTGGGGTGCTGGGGGAGCTTATTATCGGACTGGGTGTGATATTACAGTGTGGGGTGCTGGGGGAGTGTATTATTGGACTGGGTGTGATATTACAGTGTGTGGGGTGCTGGGGGAGTGTATTATCGAACTGGGTGTGATATTACATTGTGTGGGGTGCTGGGGGAGTGAATTATCGGACTGGGTGTGATATTACATTGTGTGGGGTGCTGGGGGAGTATATTATCGGACTGGGTGTGATATTGCAGTGTGTGGGGTGCTGGGGGAGTGTATTATCGGACTGGGTGTGATATTACAGTGTGTGGGGTGGTGTGGGAGTGTATTATCGGACTGGGTGTGATATTACAGTGTGTGGGGTGCTGGGGGAGTATATTATCGGACTGGGTGTGATATTACAGTGTGTGGGGTGCTGGGGGAGTGTGTTATTGGACTGGGTGTGATATTACAGTGTGTGGGGTGCTGGGGGAGTGTATTATTGGACTGGGTGTGATATTACAGTGTGTGGGGTGCTGGGGGAGTGTATTATTGGACTGGGTGTGATATTACAGTGTGTGGGGTGCTGGGGGAGTGTATTATCCGACTGGGTGTGATATTACAGTGTGTGGGGTGCTTGGGGAGTATATTATCAGACTGGGTGTGATATTACAGTGTGTGGGGTGCTGGGGGAGTGTGTTATTGGACTGGGTGTGATATTACAGTGTGTGGGGTGCTGGGGGAGTATATTATCGGACTGGATGTGATATTACAGTGTGTGGGGTGCTGGGGGTGTATATTATCGGACTGGATGTGATATTACAGTGTGTGGGGTGCTGGGGGAGTGTATTATCGGACTGGGTGTGATATTACAATGTGTGGGGTGCTGGGGGAGAGTATTATCCGACTGGGTGTGATATTACAGTGTGTGGGGTGCTGGGGGAGTATATTATCGGACTGGGTGTGATATTACAGTGTATGGGGTGCTGGGGGAGTATATTATTGGACTGGGTGTGATATTACAGTGTGTGGGGTGCTGGGGGAGTATATTATCGGACTGGGTGTGATATTACAGTGTGTGGGGTGCTGGGGGAGTGTATTATCCGACTGGGTGTGATATTACAGTGTGTGGGGTGCTGGGGGAGTATATTATCGGACTGGGTGTGATATTAGAGTGTGTGGGGTGCTGGGGGAGCTTATTATCGGACTGGGTGTGATATTACAGTGTGTGGGGTGCTGGGGGAGTATATTATCGGACTGGGTGTGATATTGCAGTGTGTGGGGTGCTGGGGGAGTGTATTATCGGACTGGGTGTGATATTACAGTGTGTGGGGTGCTGGGGGAGTGTATTATCGGACTGGGTGTGATATTACAGTGTGTGGGGTGCTGGGGGAGTGTATTATCGGACTCGGTGTGATATTACAGTGTGAGGGGTGCTGGGGGAGTGTATTATCGGACTGGGTGTGATATTACAGTGTGTGGGGTGCTGTGGCAGTGTATTATCAGACTGGGTGTGATATTACAGTGTGTGTGGTGCTGGGGGAATGTATTATCCGACTGGGTGTGATATTACAGTGTGAGGGGTCCTGGGGGAGTGTATTATCCGACTGGGTGTGATATTACAGTGTGAGGGGTGCTGGGGGAGTGCATTATCGGACTGGGTGAGATATTACAGTGTGTGGGGTGCTGGGGGAGTGTATTATCGGACTGGGTGTGATATTAGGGTGTGGGGTGCTGGGGGAGTGTATTATCCGACTGGGAGTGATATTACAGTGTGTGGGGTGCTCGGGCAGTGTATTATCTGACTGGGTGTGATATTGCAGTGTGTGGGGTGCTGGGGGAGTGTATTATCAGACTGGGTCTGATATTACAGTTTGTGGGGTGCTGGGGGAGTGTATTATCAGACTGGGTCTGATATTACAGTGTGTGGGGTGCTGGGGGAGTGTATTATCGGACTGGGTGTGATATTACAGTGTGTGGCGTGCTGGGGGAGTGTATTATCAGACTGGGTGTGATATTGCAGTGTGTGGGGTGCTGGGGGAGTGTATTATTGGACTGGGTGTGATATTACAGTGTGTGGGGTGCTGGGGGAGTGTATTATTGGACTGGGTGTGATATTACAGTGTGTGGGGTGCTGGGGCAGTGTATTATTGGACTGGGTGTGATATTACAGTGTGTGGGGTGCTGGGGCAGTGTATTATTGGACTGGGTGTGATATTACAGTGTGTGGGGTGCTGGGGGAGTGTATTATTGGACTGGGTGTGATATTACAGTGTGTGGGGTGCTGGGGCAGTGTATTATTGGACTGGGTGTGATATTACAGTGTGTGGGGTGCTGGGGCAGTGTATTATTGGATTGGGTGTGATATTACAGTGTGTGGGGTGCTGGTGGAGTGTATTATTGGACTGGGTGTGATATTACAGTGTGTGGGGTGCTGGGGGAGTGTATTATCCGACTGGGTGTGATATTACAGTGTGTGGGGTGCTGGGGGAGTGTATTATTGGACTGGGTGTGATATTACAGTGTGTGGGGTGCTGGGGCAGTGTATTATTGGACTTGGTGTGATATTACAGTGTGTGGGGTGCTGGGGCAGTGTATTATTGGACTGGGTGTGATATTACAGTGTGTGGGGTGCTGGGGGAGTGTATTATTGGACTGGGTGTGATATTACAGTGTGTGGGGTGCTGGGGGAGTGTATTATCCGACTGGGTGTGATATTACAGTGTGTGGGGTGCTGGGGGAGTGTATTATTGGACTGGGTGTGATATTACAGTGTGTGGGGTGCTGGGGGAGTGTATTATCCGACTGGGTGTGATATTACAGTGTGTGGGGTGCTGGGGCAGTGTATTATTGGACTGGGTGTGATATTACAGTGTGTGGGGTGCTGGGGGAGTGTATTATTGGACTGGGTGTGATATTACAGTGTGTGGGGTGCTGGGGGAGTGTATTATCCGACTGGGTGTGATATTACAGTGTGTGGGGTGCTGGGGGAGTATATTATTGGACTGGGTGTGATATTACAGTGTGTGGGGTGCTGGGGGAGTGTATTATTGGACTGGGTGTGATATTGCAGTGTGTGGGGTGCTGGGGGAGTGTATTATCTGACTGGGTGTGATATTACAGTTTGTGGGGTGCTGGGGGAGTGTATTATTGGACTGGGTGTGATATTACAGTGTGTGGGGTGCTGGGGGAGTATATTATCGGACTGGGTGTGATATTACGGTGTGTGGGGTTCTGGGGGAGTGTATTATCGGACTGGGTGTGATATTACAGTGTGTGGGGTACTGGGGGAGTGTATTATCAGACTGGGTGTGATATTACACTGTGTGGGGTGCTGGGGGAGTGTATTATTGGACTGGGTGTGATATTACAGTGTGTGGGGTGCTGGGGGAGTGTATTATCCGACTGGGTGTGATATTACAGTGTGTGGGGTGCTGGGGGAGTGTATTATTGGACTGGGTGTGATATTACAGTGTGTGGGGTGCTGGGGGAGTGTATTATCCGACTGGGTCTGATATAACAGTGTGTTGGGTGCTGGGGGAGTGTATTATCCGACTGGGTGTGATATTACAGTGTGTGGGGTGCTGGGGGAGTATATTATCGGACTGGGTGTGATATTACAGTGTGAGGGGTGCTGGGGGAGTGTATTATCAGACTGGGTGTGATATTGCAGTGTGTGGGGTTTTGGGGGAGTGTATTATCGGACTGGGTGTGATGTTACAGTGTGTGGGGTGCTGGGGGAGTGTATTATCGGACTGGGTGTGATATTACAGTGTGTGGGGTGCTGGGGGAGTGTATTATCGGACTGGGTGTGATATTACAGTGTGTGGGGTGCTGGGGGAGTGTATTATTGGACTGGGTGTGATATTACAGTGTGTTGGGTGCTGGGGGAGTGTATTATCCGACTGGGTGTGATATTACAGTGTGTGGGGTGCTGGGGGTGTGTATTATCAGACTGGGTGTGATATTATGGTGTGTGGGGTGCTGGGGGAGTGTATTATCTGACTGGGTGTGATATTACAGTGTGTGGGGTGCTGGGGGAGTGTATTATCAGACTGGGTGTGATATTATGGTGTGTGGGGTGCTGGGGGAGTGTATTATCCGACTGCGTGTGATATTACAGTGTGTGGGGTGCTGGGGGAGTGTATTATCGGACTGGGTGTGATATTACGGTGTGTGGGGTGCTGGGGGAGTGTATTATCGGACTGGGTGTGATATTACAGTGTGTCTGTTGCTGGGGGAGTGTATTTGTAGACTGGGTGTGATATTACAGTGTGTGGGGTGCTGGGTGAGTGTATTATTGGACTGGGTGTGATATTACAGTGTGTCTTTTGCTGGGGGAGTGTATTATTGGACTGGGTGTGATATTACAGTGTGTCTGTTGCTGGGGGAGTGTATTTGTAGACTGGGTGTGATATTACAGTGTGTGGGGTGCTGGGTGAGTGTATTATTGGACTGGGTGTGATATTACAGTGTGTCTGTTGCTGGGGCAGTGTATTTGTAGACTGGGTGTGTTTTTGAAGTGTTTATTCCCTGTGTTCTCTCTTGCTGTGATTTTTCACCCTTCCCTGCCCTGGGGCTGCTCGACACTGGATTGCAAACCAACCTGTTAACCAAGTGACATTCTTTCTCTTGCCACCTGCTTGTGAGTGTGTCTGTTTATCAGATCTCGTACTCCAACATAATCACTCTCTCTCAGCAACTCCCCGTCAGTTGCTCACACTTCACCGTGACAAACAGGGACAGGGTGCGGGAAGGAGAGTGTGCGACGGTGTGAGAGGTCATCGAGACAACTTGGCACCTTCTTCCCGAGACGTTGGGCGCGCAGATCACAGTGAGAGTGGGAAAATGATGACCATTCGTGTTATTTCAGAGAGATCTCAGCACAACCTGTCTCGATGTGCCGTCTTCTGCACCTTCGTGTGCATCGCGTGGATGAGTTTGGGTGAGTTCATCCACAATCTTTCATACTCTCCCCAGACTGACCCATGACCCAGGAAAATGGTTTCTTTTTGCTTGCCCTGTTGTCCGTTGCTCTGGGACTTTCTGCTGAGACTCATTTCCTGGTTTTTCCCTCTGGTAGAAACATAACGTGTTGTCTCTTGGCAACCACAGAATCTACTTATAAATTCATACACTTTGGGTCTCCCTGGCCCGGCCAGCATTTATAGCCCATCCCTAATTGCCCTTGAGAAGGTGGTGGTGAGCTGCCTTCTTGAACCGCTGCAGTCCATGTGGGGTCGGTAACACCCACAATGCTGTTAGGAAGGGAGTTCCAGGATTTTGACCCAGTGATAGTGAAGGAACGGTGATATAGTTCCAAGTCAGGATTGTGTGTGACTTGGAGGGGAACTTGCAGGTGGTGGTGTTCCCATGTATTTGCTGCCCTTGTCCTTCTAGTTGGTAGAGGTCGCGGGTTTGGAAGGTGCTGTCTAAGGAGCCTTGGTGCATTGCTGCAGTGCATCTTGTAGATGGTACACACTGCTGTCACTGTGTGTCGGTGGTGGTGGGAGTGAATGTTTGTAGATGGGGTGCCAGTCCAGCAGGCTGCTTTGTCCTGGATGGTGTCGAGCTTCTTGATTGTTGTTGGAGCTGCACCCATCCAGGCAAGTGGAGAGTCTTCCATCACACTCCTGACTTGTGCCTTGTAGATGGTGGACAGGCTTTGGGGAGTCAGGAGGTGAGTTACTCACTGCAGGATTCCGAGTCTCTGACCTGCTCTTGTAGCCACGGTATTTATTTGGCTACTCCAGTTCAGATTCTGGTCAATGGTAACCCCTAGGATGTTGATAGTAGGGGATTCAGTGATGGTAATGCCATTAAATGTCAAGGGGAGATGGTTAGATTCTCTCTTGTTGGAGATGGTCATTGACTGACACTTGTGTGGTGTGAATGTTACTTGCCACTTATCAGCCCAAGCCTGGATATTGTCCAGGTCTTGCTGCATTTCTACACAGACTGCTTCAGTATCTGAGGAGTCACGAATGGTGCTGAACATTGTGCAATCATCAGCGAACATCCCCACTTCTGACCTTATGACTGAAGGAAAGTCATTGATGAAGCAGCTGAAGATGTTTGGACCTAGGACACTACCCTGAGGAACTCTTGCAGTGATGTCCTGGAGCTCAGATGATTGACCTCCAATAACCACAACCATCTTCCTTTGCGCTAGGTATGACTCCAGCCAGCAGAGGGTTTTCCCCCTGATTCCCATTGACTCCAGTTTTTCCAGGGCTCCTTGATGCCATACTCAGTCAAATGCTGCCTTGATGTCAAGGGCAGTCACTCTCTCCTCACCTCTTGAGTTCAGCTCTTTTGTCCATGTTTGAACCAAGGCTGTAATGAGGTCAGGAGCTGAGTGGCCCTGGCGGAACCCAAACTGAGCGTCACTGAGCAGGTTATTGCTAAGCAAGTGCCGCTTGATGGCACTGTTGATGACACCTTCCATCACTTTACTGATGATAGAGAGTAGGCTGATGGGGCGGTAATTGGCCGGGTTGGATTTGTCCTGCTTTTTGTGTACAGGACATATCTGGGCAATTTTCCACATCCAAACAGTCTCTGAGTGAGCTGATTCCAGACCACAGTATGGTACCGTGACCCACCCACACAGGTATTAGCAGGGTTGTAGGAGCTGGAGGGGGTTACAGAGATAGGGAGGGTTGTCGGGGCTGGAGGAGGTTACAGAGATAGGGAGGGTTGTAGGGGCTGGAGGAGGTTGCAGAGATAGGGAGGGTTGTAGGGGCTGGAGGAGGTTGCAGAGATAGGGAGGGTTGTAGGGGCTGGAGGAGGTTACAGAGATAGGGAGGGTTGTAGGGGCTGGAGGAGATTACAGAGATAGGGAGGGTTGCAAGAGCTGGAGGAGATTACAGAGATAGGGAGGGTTGTAAGAGCTGGAGGAGGTTACAGAGATAGGGAGGGTTGTAAGAGCTGGAGGAGGTTACAGAGATAGGGAGGGTTGTTGGGGCTGGAGGAGATTACAGAGATAGGGAGGGTTGTATGAGCTGGAGGGGGTTGTAGAGATAGGGAGGGTTGTAGGGACTGGAGGAAGCTACAGAGATAAGATGGCATGCAGGGGCTGGACGAGGTTAGAGAGAGAGGGAGGGTTGTAGGGGTTGCAGGAGGTTACGGTGCTGGAGAGGGTTCTAGGAGGGCAAGTGACAGGGAGTGAGATCGCGTTCCGATTAAAGGGACAGTGAGATCGCGGGACAGTAACAGATGCAGAAAGTGAAATTGCAGGATGGGTAAAGTGGTAGGGAGGGAGATTGTGGGATGATTAAAGGGACAGTGAAATCGTGGGATGTTTTAAGGGACAGGGAATGAAATTGCGGGACAGTTAAAGGGACAGGGAGCGAGATTGTGGGATGTTTAAAGAGACAGGGAGCTAGATTGTGGGATGGTTAAAGAGACAGGGAGTGAGATTGTGGGATGGTTAAAGGGACAGGGAGTGAGATTGTGGGATGGTTATAGAGACAGGGAGTGAGATTGTGGGATGGTTAAAGAGACAGGGAGTGAGATTGTGGGATGGTTAAAGGGACAGGGAGTGAGATTGTGGGATGGTTATAGAGACAGGGAGTGAGATTGTGGGATGGTTAAAGAGACAGGGAGTGAGATTGTGGGATGGTTAAAGAGACAGGGAGTGAGATTGTGGGATGGTTAAAGAGACGGAGTGAGATTGTGGGATGGTTAAAGGGACAGGGAGTGAGATTGTGGGATGGTTATAGAGACAGGGAGTGAGATTGTGGGATGGTTAAAGAGACAGGGAGTGAGATTGTGGGATGGTTAAAGAGACAGGGAGTGAGATTGTGGGATGGTTAAAGAGACGGAGTGAGATTGTGGGATGGTTAAAGAGACAGGGAGTGAGATTGTGGGATGGTTAAAAGGACAGGGAGCGAGATTGTGGGATGGTTAAAGGGACGGAGTGAGATTGTGGGATGGTTAAAGAGACAGGGAGTGAGATTGTGGGATGGTTAAAGGGACGGAGTGAGATTGTGGGATGGTTAAAGAGACAGGGAGCGAGATTGTGGGATGGTTAAAGAGACAGGGAGTGAGATTGTGGGATGGTTAAATAGACGGAGTGAGATTGTGGGATGGTTAAAGTGACAGGGAGCGAGATTGTGGGATCGTTAAAGGGACGGAGTGAGATTGTGGGATGGTTAAAGGGACGGAGTGAGATTGTGGGATGGTTAAAGAGACGGAGTGAGATTGTGGGATGGTTAAAGAGACGGAGTGAGATTGTGGGATGGTTAAAGAGACGGAGTGAGATTGTGGGATGGTTAAAGAGACAGGGAGCGAGATTGTGGGATGGTTAAAGAGACAGGGAGTGAGATTGTGGGATGGTTAAAGAGACGGAGTGAGATTGTGGGATGGTTAAAGAGACAGGGAGTGAGATTGTGGGATGGTTAAAGGGACGGAGTGAGATTGTGGGATGGTTAAAGGGACGGAGTGAGATTGTGGGATGGTTAAAGAGACGGAGTGAGATTGTGGGATGGTTAAAGAGACGGAGTGAGATTGTGGGATGGTTAAAGAGACAGGGAGCGAGATTGTGGGATCGTTAAAGGGACGGAGTGAGATTGTGGGATGGTTAAAGGGACGGAGTGAGATTGTGGGATGGTTAAAGAGACGGAGTGAGATTGTGGGATGGTTAAAGAGACGGAGTGAGATTGTGGGATGGTTAAAGAGACGGAGTGAGATTGTGGGATGGTTAAAGGGACGGAGTGAGATTGTGGGATGGTTAAAGAGACAGGGAGCGAGATTGTGGGATGGTTAAAGGGACAGGGAGCGAGATTGTGGGATGGTTAAAGGGACAGGGAGCGAGATTGTGGGATAGTTAAAGGGACAGGGAGCGAGATTGTGGGATAGTTAAAGGGACAGGGAGCGAGATTGTGGGATGGTTAAAGGGACAGGGAGTGAGATTGTGGGATGGTTAAAGAGACGGAGTGAGATTGTGGGATGGTTAAAGAGACGGAGTGAGATTGTGGGATGGTTAAAGAGACAGGGAGTGAGATTGTGGGATGGTTAAAGAGACGGAGTGAGATTGTGGGATGGTTAAAGAGACGGAGTGAGATTGTGGGATGGTTAAAGGGACGGAGTGAGATTGTGGGATGGTTAAAGGGACGGAGTGAGATTGTGGGATGGTTAAAGAGACGGAGTGAGATTGTGGGATGGTTAAAGAGACGGAGTGAGATTGTGGGATGGTTAAAGAGACAGGGAGCGAGATTGTGGGATGGTTAAAGAGACAGGGAGCGAGATTGTGGGATGGTTATAGAGACAGGGAGCTAGATTGTGGGATGGTTAAAGAGACGGAGTGAGATTGTGGGATGGTTAAAGGGACAGGGAGCGAGATTGTGGGATGGTTAAAGGGACAGGGAGCGAGATTGTGGGATGGTTAAAGGGACAGGGAGCGAGATTGTGGGATAGTTAAAGGGACAGGGAGCGAGATTGTGGGATGGTTAAAGGGACAGGGAGCGAGATTGTGGGATGGTTAAAGAGACAGGGAGTGAGATTGTGGGATGGTTAAAGAGACGGAGTGAGATTGTGGGATGGTTAAAGAGACAGGGAGTGAGATTGTGGGATGGTTAAAGGGACGGAGTGAGATTGTGGGATGGTTAAAGGGACGGAGTGAGATTGTGGGATGGTTAAAGAGACGGAGTGAGATTGTGGGATGGTTAAAGAGACAGGGAGCGAGATTGTGGGATCGTTAAAGGGACGGAGTGAGATTGTGGGATGGTTAAAGGGACGGAGTGAGATTGTGGGATGGTTAAAGAGACGGAGTGAGATTGTGGGATGGTTAAAGAGACAGGGAGCGAGATTGTGGGATGGTTAAAGAGACAGGGAGCGAGATTGTGGGATGGTTATAGAGACAGGGAGCTAGATTGTGGGATGGTTAAAGAGACGGAGTGAGATTGTGGGATGGTTAAAGGGACAGGGAGCGAGATTGTGGGATGGTTAAAGGGACAGGGAGCGAGATTGTGGGATAGTTAAAGGGACAGGGAGCGAGATTGTGGGATAGTTAAAGGGACAGGGAGCGAGATTGTGGGATGGTTAAAGGGACAGGGAGTGAGATTGTGGGATGGTTAAAGAGACGGAGTGAGATTGTGGGATGGTTAAAGAGACGGAGTGAGATTGTGGGATGGTTAAAGAGACAGGGAGTGAGATTGTGGGATGGTTAAAGAGACGGAGTGAGATTGTGGGATGGTTAAAGAGACGGAGTGAGATTGTGGGATGGTTAAAGGGACGGAGTGAGATTGTGGGATGGTTAAAGGGACGGAGTGAGATTGTGGGATGGTTAAAGAGACGGAGTGAGATTGTGGGATGGTTAAAGAGACGGAGTGAGATTGTGGGATGGTTAAAGAGACAGGGAGCGAGATTGTGGGATGGTTAAAGAGACAGGGAGCGAGATTGTGGGATGGTTATAGAGACAGGGAGCTAGATTGTGGGATGGTTAAAGAGACGGAGTGAGATTGTGGGATGGTTAAAGGGACAGGGAGCGAGATTGTGGGATGGTTAAAGGGACAGGGAGCGAGATTGTGGGATGGTTAAAGGGACAGGGAGCGAGATTGTGGGATAGTTAAAGGGACAGGGAGCGAGATTGTGGGATGGTTAAAGGGACAGGGAGCGAGATTGTGGGATGGTTAAAGAGACAGGGAGTGAGATTGTGGGATGGTTAAAGAGACGGAGTGAGATTGTGGGATGGTTAAAGAGACAGGGAGTGAGATTGTGGGATGGTTAAAGGGACGGAGTGAGATTGTGGGATGGTTAAAGGGACGGAGTGAGATTGTGGGATGGTTAAAGAGACGGAGTGAGATTGTGGGATGGTTAAAGAGACAGGGAGCGAGATTGTGGGATCGTTAAAGGGACGGAGTGAGATTGTGGGATGGTTAAAGGGACGGAGTGAGATTGTGGGATGGTTAAAGAGACGGAGTGAGATTGTGGGATGGTTAAAGAGACAGGGAGCGAGATTGTGGGATGGTTAAAGAGACAGGGAGCGAGATTGTGGGATGGTTATAGAGACAGGGAGCTAGATTGTGGGATGGTTAAAGAGACGGAGTGAGATTGTGGGATGGTTAAAGGGACAGGGAGCGAGATTGTGGGATGGTTAAAGGGACAGGGAGCGAGATTGTGGGATGGTTAAAGGGACAGGGAGCGAGATTGTGGGATAGTTAAAGGGACAGGGAGCGAGATTGTGGGATAGTTAAAGGGACAGGGAGCGAGATTGTGGGATGGTTAAAGGGACAGGGAGTGAGATTGTGGGATGGTTAAAGAGACGGAGTGAGATTGTGGGATGGTTAAAGAGACAGGGAGTGAGATTGTGGGATGGTTAAAGAGACAGGGAGTGAGATTGTGGGATGGTTAAAGGGACAGGGAGCGAGATTGTGGGATGGTTAAAGAGACAGGGAGTGAGATTGTGGGATGGTTAAAGAGACGGAGTGAGATTGTGGGATGGTTAAAGAGACAGGGAGCGAGATTGTGGGATGGTTAAAGAGACAGGGAGCGAGATTGTGGGATGGTTAAAGGGACGGAGTGAGATTGTGGGATGGTTAAAGAGACGGAGTGAGATTGTGGGATGGTTAAAGAGACAGGGAGCGAGATTGTGGGATGGTTAAAGAGACAGGGAGCGAGATTGTGGGATGGTTAAAGAGACAGGGAGCGAGATTGTGGGATGGTTAAAGAGACAGGGAGTGAGATTGTGGGATGGTTATAGAGACAGGGAGCGAGATTGTGGGATGGTTAAAGAGACGGAGTGAGATTGTGGGATGGTTAAAGAGACAGGGAGTGAGATTGTGGGATGGTTAAAGGGACAGGGAGCGAGATTGTGGGATGGTTAAAGGGACAGGGAGCGAGATTGTGGGATGGTTAAAGGGACAGGGAGCGAGATTGTGGGATAGTTAAAGGGACAGGGAGCGAGATTGTGGGATAGTTAAAGGGACAGGGAGTGAGATTGTGGGATGGTTAAAGAGATGGAGTGAGATTGTGGGATGGTTAAAGAGACGGAGTGAGATTGTGGGATGGTTAAAGGGACAGGGAGCGAGATTGTGGGATGGTTAAAGGGACAGGGAGCGAGATTGTGGGATGGTTAAAGAGACGGAGTGAGATTGTGGGATGGTTAAAGAGACAGGGAGTGAGATTGTGGGATGGTTAAAGAGACGGAGTGAGATTGTGGGATGGTTAAAGAGACGGAGTGAGATTGTGGGATGGTTAAAGAGACGGAGTGAGATTGTGGGATGGTTAAAGAGACAGGGAGTGAGATTGTGGGATGGTTAAAGAGACGGAGTGAGATTGTGGGATGGTTAAAGAGACGGAGTGAGATTGTGGGATGGTTAAAGAGACAGGGAGCGAGATTGTGGGATGGTTAAAGGAACAGAGAGTTGTTTGTGGGATGGTTAAAGAGACAGGGAGCGAGATCGCAGGACGATTAAAGGGACAGAAACTGAGATCGTGGGGCAGTTAAAGGGACAGGGTGTGAGAATGCGGGGCCGTTAAAAAGACTGAGCGAGTATGCTGGATGGTGAAAGGGACAGGGAGTGAAATCACGGGGCGGTTAAAGGGACACGGAGTGGGATCACGGGGCGGTTAAAGGGAGAGTGAGCGAGATCACCGGACGGTTAAAGGGACAGGGAGTGAGATCGCGGGGCGGTTAAAGGGACAGGGAGCGAGATCACGGGACAGTTAAAGGGACGGAGCAAGATCACTGGACGGTTAATGGGAGAGTGAGCGAGAGCACTGGACGGTTAAAGGGACATGGAGCGAGATCGCGGGACGGTTAAAGGGACAGTGAGCGAGATCACCGTACAGTTAAAGGGACAGGGAGCGAGATCACCGGACGGTTAAAGGGACAGTGAGCGAGATCACCGGACGGTTAAAGGGACAGTGAGCGAGATCACGCGACGGTTAAAGGGACGGGGAGCGAGATCACGGGACGGTTAAAGGGAGAGTGAGCGAGATCGCGGGACGGTTAATGGAACGGAGCGAGATCACGGGACGGTTAAAGGGACAGGGAGCGAGATCACAGGACGGTTAAAGGGACAGGGAGCGAGATCACGGGACAGTTGAAGGGAGAGTGAGCGAGATCACCGGACGGTTAAAGGGACAGGGAGCGAGATCACGGGACGGTTAAAGGGACAGGGAGCGAGATCACGGGACGGTTAAAGGGACAGGGAGCGAGATCACGGGACGGTTAAAGGGACAGGGAGCGAGATCACCGGACAGTTAAAGGGACAGGGAGCGAGATCACCGGACGGTTAAAGGGAGAGTGAGCGAGATCACCAGACGGTTAAAGGGACATTGAGCGCGATCACCGGACGGTTAAAGGGACAGTGAGCGAGATCACGCGACGGTTAAAGGGACAGGGAGCGAGATCGCCGGATGGTTAAAGGGAGAGTGAGCGAGATCACGGGACGGTTAAAGGGAGAGTGAGCGCGATCACCGGACGGTTAAAGGGACAGTGAGCGAGATCACGCGACGGTTAAAGGGACAGGGAGCGACATCGCCGGATGGTTAAAGGGAGAGTGAGCGAGATCACGGGACGGTTAAAGGGAGAGTGAGCGAGATCGCCGGACGGTTAAAGGGACGGGGAGCGAGATCACGGGACGGTTAAAGGGAGAGTGAGCGAGATCGCCGGACGGTTAAAGGGACGGGGAGCGAGATCACGGGACGGTTAAAGGGAGAGTGAGCGAGATCGCGGGACGGTTAAAGGGAGAGTGAGCGAGATCGCGGGACGGTTAATGGGACGGAGCGAGATCACGGGACGGTTAAAGGGACAGGGAGCGAGATCACAGGACGGTTAAAGGGACAGGGAGCGAGATCACGGGACAGTTGAAGGGAGAGTGAGCGAGATCACCGGACGGTTATAGGGAGAGTGAGCGAGATCGCGGGACGGTTAAAGGGAGAGTGAGCGAGATCGCCGGACGGTTAAAGGGACGGGGAGCGAGATCACGGGACGGTTAAAGGGACGGAGCAAGATCACCGGACGGTTAATGGGAGAGTGAGCGAGATCACCAGACGGTTAAAGGGAGTGTGAGCGAGATCACGGGACAGTTTAAGGGACGGAGGGAGATCATGGGACGGTTAAAGGGACAGGGAGCGAAATCACCGGACGGTTAAAGGGAGAGTGAGCGAGATCACGGGACGGTTAAAGGGACAGGGAGCGAGATCGCGGGACGGTTAAAGGGACAGGGAGCGAGATCACGGGACAGTTAAAGGGACGGAGCAAGATCACCGGACGGTTAATGGGAGAGTGAGCGAGATCACGGGACAGTTAAAGGGACGGAGCAAGATCACCGGACGGTTAATGGGAGAGTGAGCGAGATCACCAGACGGTTCAAGGGAGAGTGAGCGAGATCACGGGACAGTTAAAGGGACGGAGCAAGATCACCGGACGGTTAATGGGAGAGTGAGCGAGAGCACTGGACGGTTAAAGGGAGAGTGAGCAAGATCACCAGACGGTTAAAGGGAGTGTGAGCGAGATCACGGGACAGTTTAAGGGACGGAGGGAGATCATGGGACGGTTAAAGGGACAGGGAGCGAAATCACCGGACGGTTAAAGGGAGAGTGAGCGAGATCACAGGACGGTTAAAGGGACAGGGAGCGAGATCGCGGGACGGTTAAAGGGACAGGGAGCGAGATCACGGGACAGTTAAAGGGACGGAGCAAGATCACTGGACGGTTAATGGGAGAGTGAGCGAGAGCACTGGACGGTTAAAGGGACATGGAGCGAGATCGCGGGACGGTTAAAGGGACAGTGAGCGAGATCACCGTAACAGTTAAAGGGACAGGGAGCGAGATCACCGGACAGTTAAAGGGACGGAGCAAGATCACTGGACGGTTAATGGGAGAGTGAGCGAGAGCACTGGACGGTTAAAGGGACATGGAGCGAGATCGCGGGACGGTTAAAGGGACAGTGAGCGAGATCACCGTAACAGTTAAAGGGACAGGGAGCGAGATCACCGGACGGTTAAAGGGACAGTGAGCGAGATCACCGGATGGTTAAAGGGACAGTGAGCACGATCATGGGACGGTTAAAGGGAGAGTGAGCGAGATCGCCGGATGGTTAAAGGGACAGTGAGCGAGATCACCGGACAGTTAAAGGGACAGTGAGCGAGATCACCGGATGGTTAAAGGGACAGTGAGCGAGATTGCGGGACAGTTAAAGGGACAGTCAGCGAGATCGCTGGACGGTTAAAGGGAGAGTGAGCGAGATCACCAGATGGTTAAAGGGAGTGTGAGCGAGATCGCGGGACGGTTAATGGGACAGGGAGCGAGATCACGGGACGGTTAAAGGGAGAGTGAGCACGATCATGGGACGGTTAATGGGACAGGGAGCGAGATCACGGGACGGTTAAAGGGACAGTGAGCACGATCATGGGACGGTTAAAGGGAGAGTGAGCGAGATCGCCGGATGGTTAAAGGGAGAGTGAGCGAGATCACGGGACGGTTAAAGGGACAGGGAGCAAGATCACGAGATGGTTAAAGGGGGCGTGAGCAAGATTACGGGACGGTTAAAGGGACAGTGAGCGAGATCACAGGACGGTTAAAGGGAGAGTGAGCGAGATCACTGGACAGTTAAAGGGAGAGTGAGCGAGATCACTGGACAGTTAAAGGGAGAGTGAGCGAGATCACTGGACAGTTAAAGGGAGAGTGAGCGAGATCACTGGACAGTTAAAGGGAGAGTGAGCGAGATCACTGGACAGTTAAAGGGAGAGTGAGCGAGATCACTGGACAGTTAAAGGGAGAGTGAGCGAGATCACTGGACAGTTAAAGGGAGAGTGAGCGAGATCACTGGACAGTTAAAGGGAGAGTGAGCGAGATCACTGGACAGTTAAAGGGACAGTAAGCGAGATCACCGGACAGTTAAATGGACAGGGAGCGAGATCACCGGACGGTTAAAGGGACAGGGAGCAAGATCGCGGGACAGTTAAAGGGACAGGGAGTAAGATCGCGGGACGGTTAAAGGGAGAGTGAGCGAGATCACCGGACGGTTAAAGGGAGAGTGAGCGAGATCACGGGACGGTTAAAGGGACAGGGAGCGAGATCACGGGACGGTTAAAGGGACAGGGAGCGAGATCACGGGACGGTTAAAGGGAGAGTGAGCGAGATGACTGGACGGTTAAAGGGACATGGAGCGAGATTGCGGGACGGTTAAAGGGACAGTGAGCGAGATCACCGGACAGTTAAAGAGACAGTGAGCGAGATCACCGGACGGTTAAAGGGACAGCGAGCGAGATTGCAGGACGGTTAAAGGGACAGTCAGCGAGATCGCTGGACGGTTAAAGGGAGAGTAAGCAAGATCACCAGACGGTTAAAGGGAGTGTGAGCGAGATCGCGGGACGGTTAATGGGACAGGGAGCAAGATCGCGGGACGGTTAAAGGGACAGTGAGCACGATCGCGGGACAGTTAAAGGGACAGGGAGCGTGATCATGGGACGGTTAAAGGGAGAGGGAGCGAGATCACCGGACGTTTAAAGGGACAGGGAGCGAGATCGCGGGACGGTTAAAGGGACAATGAGCGCGATCGCTGGGCGGTTAAAGGGACAATGAGCGCGATCGCGGGGCGGTTAAAGGGACAGTGAGCGCGATCGCGGGGCGGTTAAAGGGACAGTGAGCGCGATCGCGGGGCGGTTAAAGGAACAGTGAGCTCGAATGCGGGGCAGTTAAAGGAACAGGGAGTGAGATCGTGGGGCGGTTAAAGGAACAGTGAGCGAGATCGTGGGGCGGTTAAAGGAACAGTGAGCGCGATCGCGGGGCGGTTAAAGGAACAGTGAGCGAGATCGCGGGGCGGTTAAAGGGACAGTGAGCGCGATCGTGGGATGGTTAAAGGGACAGTGAGCGCGATCATGGGACGGTTAAAGGGACAGGGAGCGAGATCACCAGACGGTTAAAGGGAGTGTGAGCGAGATCGCGGGACGGTTAATGGGACAGGGAGCGAGATCACGGGACAGTTAAAGGGACGGAGGGAGATCACGGGACAGTTAAAGGGACAGGGAGCGAGATCACCGGACGGTTAAAGGGAGAGTGAGCGAGATCACGGGACGGTTAAAGGGACAGGGAGCGAGACCGCGGGACGGTTAAAGGGAAAGTGAGCACGATCATGGGACGGTTAAAGGGAGAGTGAGCGAGATCACGGGACGGTTAAAGGGAGAGTGAGTGAGATCACGGGACGGTTAAAGGGAGAGGGAGCGAGATCACGGGACGAATAAAGGGACAGTGAGCACGATCAAGGGACGGTTAAAGGGACAGTGAGCGAGATCACCGGATGGTTAAGGGGACGGTGAGCGAGATCACCGGATGGTTAAAGGGACAGTGAGCGAGATCGCCGGATGGTTAAAGGGAGAGTGAGCGAGATCACGGGACGGTTAAAGGGAGAGGGAGCGAGATCACGGGACGGTTAAAGGGAGAGGGAGCGAGATCACCGGATGGTTAAAGGGATAGTGAGCGAGATCACCGGACGGTTAAAGGGACAGGGAGCAAGATCACGGGACGGTTAAAGGGAGAGGGAGCGAGATCACCGGATGGTTAAAGGGATAGTGAGCGAGATCACAGGACGGTTAAAGGGACAGGGAGCGAGATCGCGGGACGGTTAAAGGGACAGGGAGCGAGATCACGGGACGGTTAAAGGGAGAGGGAGCGAGATCACCGGACGGTTAAAGGGACTGGGAGCGAGATCACAGGACAGTTAAAGGGACAGGGAGCGAGATCGCGGGACAGTTAAAGGGACAGGGAGCGAGATCGCGGGACGGTTAAAGGGACAGTGAGCACGATCGCGGGACAGTTAAAGGGACAGGGAGCGAGATCACGGGACGGTTAAAGGGAGAGGGAGCGAGATCACCGGACGGTTAAAGGGACTGGGAGCGAGATCACAGGACGGTTAAAGGGACAGGGAGCGAGATCGCGGGACGGTTAAAGGGACTGTGAGCGCGATCGCGGGGTGGTTAAAGGGACAGTGAGCGCGATCGCGGGGCTGTTAAAGGAACAGTGAGCGCAATCGCGGGGCAGTTAAAGGAACAGTGAGCGCGGGGCGGTTAAAGGGACAGTGAGCGCGATCGTGGGATGGTTAAAGGGACAGTGAGCGCGATCGTGGGATGGTTAAAGGGACAGTGAGCGCGATCGTGGGGCGGTTAAAGTGACGGTGAGCGAGATCGCGGGGCGGTTAAAGGAACAGTGAGCGCAATCGCGGGGCGGTTAAAGGAACAGTGAGCGCGATTGTGGGGCGGTTAAAGGGACAGTGAGCACGATCGTGGGGCGGTTAAAGGGACAGTGAGCGAGATCGCGGGGCGGTTAAAGGAACTGTGAGCGCGATCGTGGGGCGGTTAAAGGAACTGTGAGCGCGATCGCGGGGCGGTTAAAGGAACAGTGAGCGCGATCGTGGGGCGGTTAAAGGAACTGTGAGCGCGATCGTGGGGCGGTTAAAGGAACAGTGAGCGCAATCGCGGGGCGGTTAAAGGGACTGTGAGCGCGATCGTGGGGCGGTTAAAGGGACAGTGAGCACGATCGTGGGGTGGTTAAAGGGACAGTGACCGAGATCGCAGGGCGGTTAAATGAACTGTGAGCGCGATCGCGGGGCGGTTAAAGGGACAGTGAGCGCGATCGCGGGGCTGTTAAAGGGACAGTGAGCGCGATCGCGGGGCTGTTAAAGGGATAGTGAGCGCGATCGTGGGGCGGTTAAAGGGACAGTGAGCGAGATCGCGGGACGGTTAAAGGAACTGTGAGCGCGATCGCTGGGCGGTTAAAGGGACAGTGAGTGAGATCGCGGGGCGGTTAAAGGGACAGTGAGTGAGATCGCGGGGCGGTTAAATGAACAGTGAGCGAGATCGTGGGGTGGTTAAAGGAACAGTGAGCGAGATCGCGGGGCGGTTAAAGGGACAGTGAGCGAGATCGCGGGGCGGTTAAAGGGACAGTGAGCGCGATCGCGGGGCGGTTAAAGGGACAGTGAGCGAGATCGCGGGGCGGTTAAAGGAACAGTGAGCACGATCATGGGACGGTTAAAGGGAGAGTGAGCGAGATCACGGGACGGTTAAAGGGAGAGTGAGCGAGATCACGGGACGGTTAAAGGGAGAGGGAGCGAGATCACGGGACGGATAAAGGGACAGTGAGCACGATCATGGGACGGTTAAAGGGACAGTGAGCGAGATCACCGGACGGTTAAGGGGACGGTGAGCGAGATCACCGGATGGTTAAAGGGACAGTGAGCGAGATCGCCGGATGGTTAAAGGGAGAGTGAGCGAGATCACGGGACGGTTAAAGGGAGAGTGAGCGAGATCACGGGACGGTTAAAGGGAGAGGGAGCGAGATCACGGGACGGTTAAAGGGAGAGGGAGCGAGATCACCGGATGGTTAAAGGGATAGTGAGCGAGATCACCGGACGGTTAAAGGGACAGGGAGCAAGATCACGGAACGGTTAAAGGGAGAGGGAGCGAGATCACCGGATGGTTAAAGGGATAGTGAGCGAGATCACAGGACGGTTAAAGGGACAGTGAGCGCGGTCGTGGGATGGTTAAAGGGACAGTGAGCGCGATCGTGGGGCGGTTAAAGGGACGGTGAGCGAGATCGCGGGGCAGTTAAAGGAACAGTGAGCGCAATCGCGGGGCGGTTAAAGGAACAGTGAGCGCGATTGTGGGGCGGTTAAAGGGACAGTGAGCGAGATCGCGGGGCGGTTAAAGGAACTGTGAGCGAGATCGCGGGGCGGTTAAAGGGACAGTGAGCGCGATCGTGGGATGGTTAAAGGAACAGTGAGCGAGATCGTGGGGCGGTTAAAGGGACAGTGAGCGCGATCGTGGGGCGGTTAAAGGGACAGTGAGCGAGATCGCGGGGCGGTTAAAGGAACAGTGAGCGCAATCGCGGGGTGGTTAAAGGAACAGTGAGCGCGATTGTGGGGCGGTTAAAGGGACAGTGAGCGAGATCGCGGGGCGGTTAAAGGGACAGTGAGCGAGATCGCGGGGCGGTTAAAGGAACAGTGAGCGCAATCGCGGGGTGGTTAAAGGAACAGTGAGCGCGATCGTGGGGCGGTTAAAGGAACAGTGAGCGCGATCGTGGGGCGTTTAAAGGGACAGTGAGCACGATCGTGGGGCGGTTAAAGGGACAGTGAGCACGATCGTGGGGCGGTTAAAGGGACAGTGAGCACGATCGCGGGGCGGTTAAAGGGACAGTGAGCGCGATCGCGGGGCTGTTAAAGGGATAGTGAACATGATCGCAAGACGGTTAATGGAACAGTGAGCGCGGTCGCTGGGCCGTTAAAGGGACAGTGAGCGCGATCGTGGGGCGGTTAAAGGGACAGTGAGCGCGATCGCTGGGCGGTTAAAGGGACAGTGAGCGCGATCGCTGGGCGGTTAAAAGGACAGTGAGCGAGATCGCGGGGCGGTTAAAGGGACAGTGAGCGCGATCGCAGGGCTGTTAAAGGGATAGTGAACGCGATCGCGAGACGGTTAAAGGGACAGTGAGCGCGGTCGCTGGGCGGTTAAAGGGACAGTGAGCACAATCGTGGGGCTGTTAAAGGGACAGCGAGCGCGATCGCGGGGCTGTTAAAGGGACAGGGAGTGATTTCGCGGGGCTGTTAAAGGGACAGGGAGTGATTTCGCGGTACGGTTAAAGGGACAGTGAGTGCGATCGCACGGCGGTTAAAGGAACAGTGAGCGAGATCGCGGGGCGGTTAAAGGGACAGTGAGCGAGATCGTGGGGTGGTTAAATGGACAGTGAGCGCGATTGCGGGGCTGTTAAAGGGACAGTGAGCGCGATCGCGGGGCTGTTAAAGGGACAGTGAGCGCGATCACGGAGCGGTTAAAGGGACAGTGAGCGCGATCGTGGGATGTTAAAGGAACAGTGAGCGCGATCGTGGGGCGGTTAAAGGGAAAGTGAGCGAGATCATGGGACATTTAAAGGGACAGGGAGCGCGATCACCGGACAGTTAAAGGAGCAGTGAGCGAGATCGTGGGACATTTAAAGGGACAGGGAGCGCGATCACCGGACAGTTAAAGGAGCAGTGAGCGCGATCGCGGGGCGGTTAAAGGGACAGTGAGCGCAATCGTGGGATGGTGAAAGGGACAGTGAGCGCGCTCACGGGACGGTTAAAGGGACAGGGAGAGAGATCGTGGGACATATAAAGGGACAGGGAGTGCGATCACCGGACAGTTAAAGGGACAGTGAGCAAGATCACGGGACGGTTAAAGGGACAGGAAGCGAGATCATGAGACGGTTAAAGGGACAGTGAGTGCGATCGCTGGGCGGTTAAAGGGACAGTGAGCGCGATCGCGGGGCGGTTAAAGGGACAGTGAGCGCGATCGCGGGACGGTTAAAGGGACAGTGAGCGAGATCACCGGATGTTTAAAGGGAGAGTGAGCGAGATCACCGGACGGTTAAAGGGACAGGGAGAGAGATCGTGGGACATATAAAGGGACAGGGAGTGCGATCACCGGACAGTTAAAGGGACAGTGAGCAAGATCACGGGACGGTTAAAGGGACAGGAAGCGAGATCATGAGACGGTTAAAGGGACAGTGAGTGCGATCGCTGGGCGGTTAAAGGGACAGTGAGCGCGATCGCGGGGCTGTTAAAGGAACAGTGAGCGAGATCGTGCAGCGGTTAAAGGAACAGTGAGCTCGAATGCGGGGCAGTTAAAGCGACAGTGAGTGCGATCGTGGGGCGGTTAAAGGGACAGTGAGCTCGAATGCGGGGCAGTTAAAGGAACAGGGAGTGCGATCGTGGGGCGGTTAAAGGAACAGTGAGCGAGATCGTGGGGCGGTTAAAGGGACAGTGAGCGCGATCGTGGAATGGTTAAAGGGACAGTGAGCGAGATCGTGGGGTGGTTAAATGGACAGTGAGCGCGATTGCGGGGCTGTTAAAGGGACAGTGAGCGCGATCGCGGGGCTGTTAAAGGGACAGTGAGCGAGATCGCGGGGCGGTTAAAGGGACAGTGAGCGCGATCGTGGGATGGTTAAAGGGACAGTGAGCGAGATCGTGGGGCGGTTAAAGGAACAGTGAGCGCGATCGCGGGGCGGTTAAAGGAACAGTGAGCGAGATCGCGGGGCGGTTAAAGGGACAGTGAGCGCGATCGTGGGGCGGTTAAAGGGACAGTGAACGCGATCGTGGGGCGGTTAAAGGGACAGGGGGCTGTTAAAGGAACAGTGAGCTCGAATGCGGGGCAGTTAAAGGAACAGGGAGTGCGATTGTGGGGCGGTTAAAGGGACAGTGAGCTCGAATGCGGGGCAGTTAAAGGAACAGGGAGTGCGATCGTGGGGCGGTTAAAGGAACAGTGAGCGAGATCGTGGGGCGGTTAAAGGGACAGTGAGCGCGATCGTGGAATGGTTAAAGGGACAGTGAGCGAGATCGTGGGGTGGTTAAATGGACAGTGAGCGCGATTGCGGGGCTGTTAAAGGGACAGTGAGCGCGATCGCGGGGCTGTTAAAGGGACAGTGAGCGAGATCGCGGGGCGGTTAAAGGGACAGTGAGCGCGATCGTGGGATGGTTAAAGGGACAGTGAGCGAGATCGTGGGGCGGTTAAAGGAACAGTGAGCGCGATCGCGGGGCGGTTAAAGGAACAGTGAGCGAGATCGCGGGGCGGTTAAAGGGACAGTGAGCGCGATCGTGGGGCGGTTAAAGGGACAGTGAACGCGATTGTGGGGCGGTTAAAGGGACAGGGGGCTGTTAAAGGAACAGTGAGCTCGAATGCGGGGCAGTTAAAGGAACAGGGAGTGCGATTGTGGGGCGGTTAAAGGGACAGTGAGCTCGAATGCGGGGCAGTTAAAGGAACAGGGAGTGCGATCGTGGGGCGGTTAAAGGAACAGTGAGCGAGATCGTGGGGCGGTTAAAGGGACAGTGAGCGCGATCGTGGAATGGTTAAAGGGACAGTGAGCGAGATCGTGGGGTGGTTAAATGGACAGTGAGCGCGATTGCGGGGCTGTTAAAGGGACAGTGAGCGCGATCGCGGGGCTGTTAAAGGGACAGTGAGCGAGATCGCGGGGCGGTTAAAGGGACAGTGAGCGCGATCGTGGGATGGTTAAAGGGACAGTGAGCGAGATCGTGGGGCGGTTAAAGGAACAGTGAGCGCGATCGCGGGGCGGTTAAAGGAACAGTGAGCGAGATCGCGGGGCGGTTAAAGGGACAGTGAGCGCGATCGTGGGATGGTTAAAGGGACAGTGAGCGCGATCGTGGGGCGGTTAAAGGGACAGTGAGCGCGATCGTGGGGCGGTTAAAGTCACAGGGGGCGGTTAAAGGAACAGTGAGCGCAATCGCGGGGCGGTTAAAGGAACAGTGAGCGCAATCGCGGGGCGGTTAAAGGAACAGTGAGCGCGATTGTGGGGCGGTTAAAGGGACAGTGAGCACGATCGTGGGGCGGTTAAAGGGACAGTGAGCACGATCGTGGGGCGGTTAAAGGGACAGTGAGCACGATCGCGGGGCGGTTAAAGGGATAGTGAACGCGATCGCGAGACGTTTAAATGAACAGTGAGCGCGGTCGCTGGGCCATTAAAGGGACAGTGAGCGCGATCGCGGGGCGGTTGAAGGGACAGTGAGCACAATCGTGGGGCTGTTAAAGGGACAGTGAGCGCGATCGCATGGCGGTTAAAGGGACAGCGAGCGCGATCGCGGGGCTGTTAAAGGGACAGGGAGTGAATTCGCGGTACGGTTAAAGGGACTGTGAGTGCGATCGCACGGCGGTTGAAGGAACAGTGAGCGAGATCGCGGGATGGTTAAAGGGACAGTGAGCGAGATCGTGGGGTGGTTAAATGGACAGTGAGCGCGATTGCGGGGCTGTTAAAGGGACAGTGAGCGCGATCGCGGGGCGGTTAAAGGGATAGTGAGCGTGATCACCGGACGGTTAAAGGGGCAGTGAGCGAGATCGCGGGGCAGTTAAAGGGACAGTGAGCGAGATTGCGGGGCAGTTAAAGGGACAGTGAGTGAGATTGCAGGATGGTTAAAGGGACAAGAGGTGGTGTTGAGGGCGGCACAGTGGCGCAGTGGTTAGCACCGCAGCCTCACAGCTCCAGCGACCCGGGTTCAATTCTGGGTACTGCCTGTGTGGAGTTTGCAAGTTCTCCCTGTGTCTGCGTGGGTTTCCTCCGGGTGCTCCGGTTTCCTCCCACATGCCAAAGACTTGCAGGTTGATAGGTTAATTGGCCATTGTAAAAATAATTTCCTCTCATTTAGTTAGGTGGAAGGAGAATTGAGGAAAGGTGGGGATGTGGTAGGGAATATGGGATTAATGTAGGATTAGTATAAATTGGCAGTTGATGGGGGCACAGACTCAGTGGGCCGAAGGGCCTGTTTCAGTGCTGTATCTCTCTATGAGAGTGGAATTCCCTGTCCCTGATGAGTAATGTGGAAGGACGTGAAGTAAACACTCCTCAGTTCTCTCTGAACCTTGGTTTCTGTCCAACTGGTTTCACAACATTTCGCATGTTGTCTCAGCACATTCTGAGTAAAAAGGAATTGGGCGTGACACCATCCCAAAACATCAGAATAACAGCACACCGAGGAAAGAGAGTTGATTCATCCCCCTCCGATAGGGAACAGGATGCCTGGTGTGTGTATATGGGGAGAGGTGGGTGAGAGGGTTAAACCCCCTCTGACAGGGAACAGGATGCCTGGTGTGTGTATATGGGGAGAGGTGGGTGAGAGGGTTAATCCCCCTCCGATAGGGAACAGACTGCCCGGTGTGTGTAAATGGGGAGAGGTGGGTGAGAGGGTTAATCCCCTCCGATAGGGAACAGACTGCCCGGTGTGTGTAAATGGGGAGAGGTGGGTGAGAGGGTTCATCCCTCCGATAGGGAACAGGCTGCCTGGTGTGTGTAAATGGGGAAAGGTGGGTGAGAGGGTTAATTCCGCTCCGATAGGGAACAGGCTGCCCGGTGTGTGTAAATGGGGAAAGGTGGGTGAGAGGGTAAATTTCCCTCTGATAGGGAACAGGCTGCCCAGTGTGTGTAAATGAGGAGAGGTGGGTGAGAGGGTTAATCCCCTCCGATAGGGAACAGGCTGCCTGGTGTGTGTGTAAATGGGGAGAGGTGGGTGGGAGGGTTAATCCCCTCCGATAGGGAACAGGCCGCCCGTTGTGTGTGTAAATGGGGAGAGGTGGGTGGGAGGGTTAATCCCCTCCGATAGGGAACAGACTGCCCGGTATGTGTGTAAATGGGGAGAGGTGGGTGAGAGGGTTAATCCCCTCCGATAGGGAACTGGCTGCCCGGTATGTGTGTAAATGGGGAGAGGTGGGTGAGAGGGTTAATCCTCCTCCAATAGGGAACAGACTGCCCGGTATGTGTGTAAATGGGGAGAGGTGGGTGAGAGGGTTAATCCCCTCCGATAGGGAACTGGCTGCCCGGTATGTGTGTAAATGGGGAGAGGTGGGTGAGAGGGTTAATCCTCCTCCAATAGGGAACAGACTGCCCGGTATGCGTGTAAATGGGGAGAGGTGGGTGAGAGGGTTAATCCCCCTCCGATAGGGAACAGGCTGCCCGGTGTGTGTAAATGGGGAAAGGTGGGTGAGAGGGTTAATCCCCCTCCAATAGGGAACAGACTGCCCGGTGTGTGTAAATGGGGAGAGGTGGGTGAGAGGGTTAATCCCCTCCGATAGGGAACAGACTGCCCGGTATGCGTGTAAATGGGGAGAGGTGGGTGAGAGGGTTAATCCCCCTCCGATAGGGAACAGGCTGCCCGGTGTGTGTAAATGGGGAGAGGTGGGTGAGAGGGTTAATCCCACTCCGATAGGGAACAGGCTGCCCGGTGTGTGTAAATGGGGAGAAGTGGGTGAGAGGGTTAATCCCACTCCGATAGGGAACAGGCTGCCCGGTGAGTGTAAATGGGGAGAGGTGGGTGAGAGGGTTAATCCCCCTCCGGACCCCATGAAGTCTCGTGGCATCAGGTCAAACATGGGCAAGGTAACCTCCTACTGATTACCACTTACCGCCCTCCCTCAGCTGATGAGTCAGTGCTCCTCCATGTTGAACACCACTTGGAGGAAGCACTGAGGGTGACAAGGGCACAAAATGTACTCTGGTGGGGGATCAATCTCCATCACCATGAGTGGCTCGGTCGCACCACTACTGACCGAGCTGGCCGAGTCCTAAAGGACATAGCTGCTAGACTGGGTTTGCAGCAGGTGGTGGGGGAACCAACACGAGGGAAAAACATACTTGACCTCGTCCTCACCAATCTGCCTGCCGCAGATGCTTCTGTCCATGACAGTATTGGTAGGAGTGACCACCGCACAGTCCTTGTGGAGACAAAATCCCGCCTTCACATTGAGGATACTCTCCATCGTGTTGTGTGGCACTAAATAGAATAGATTTCAAACAGATCTAGCAATGCAAAACTGGGCATCCATGAGGCGCTGTGGGCCATCAGCAGCAGCAGAATTGTACTAAACCACAATCTGTAACCTCATGGCCCAGCATATCCCCCACTCTACCATTACCATCAAGCCAGGAGACCAACCCTGGTTCAATGAAGAGTGCAGGAGGGCATGCCAGGAGCAGCACCAGGCATACCTCAAAGTGAGGTGTCAACCTGGTGAAGCTACAACCCAGGACTATCTGCGTGCCAAACTGCATAAGCAGCATGCGATAGACAGAGCTAAGCGATCCCAGAACCAACAGATCAGATCTAAGCTCTGCAGTCCTGGCACGTCCAGTCATGAATGGTGGTGGACAATTAAACAACTAACTGGAGGAGGTGGCTCCACAAATATCCACATCCTCAATGATGGGGGAGCCCAGCACATCAGTGCGAAAGATAAGGCTGAAGCATTTGCAACAATCTTCAGCCTGAAGTGTCAAGTTGATGATCCATCTCAGCCTCCTCCTGAAGTCTCCAGCATCACAGATGCCAGACTTCAGCCAATTCGATTCACTCCGCGTGATATCAAGAAACGACTGAAGGCACTGGATACTGTAAAGGCTATGGGCCCTGACAATATTCCGGCAATAGTACTGAAGACCTGTGCTCCAGAACTTGCCGTGTCCCTAGCCAAGCTGTTCCAGTACAGCTACAACACTGGCATCTACCCTGCAATGTGGAAAATTGCCCAGGTATGTCCTGTACACAAAAAGCAGGACAAGTCCAACCCGGCCAATTACCGCCCCATCAGCCTACTCTCAATCATCAGTAAAGTGATGGAAGGTGTCATCAACAGTGTCATCAAGCGGCACTTGCTTAGCAATAACCTGCTCAGTGACGCTCAGTTTGGGTTCCGCCAGGGCCACTCAGCTCCTGACCTCATCACAGCCTTGGTTCAAACATGGACAAAAGAGCTGAACTCAAGAGGTGAGGTGAGAGTGACTGCACTTGACATCAAGGCAGCATTTGACCAAGTATGGCATCAAGGAGCCCATGCAAAACTGAAGTCAATGGGAATCAGGGGGAAAACCCTCTGCAGGCTGGAGTCATATCTAGCACAAAGGAAGATGGTTGTGGTTGTTGGAGATCAATCATCTGAGCTCCAGGACATCACCACAAGAGCTCCTCAGGGTAGTGTCCTAGGTCCAAACATCTTCAGCTGCTTCATCAATGACCTTCCTTCAATCATAAGGTCAGAAGTGGGGATGTTCGCTGATGATTGCACAATGTTCAGCACCATTCGTGACTCCTCAGATACTGAAGCAGTCCGTGTAAAAATGCAGCAAGACCTGGACAATATCCTGGCTTGGGCTGATAAGTGGCAAGTAACATTCACACCACACAAGTGCCAGGCAATGACCATCTCCAACAAGAGAGAATCTAACCATCTCCCCTTGACATTCAATGGCATTACCATCACTGAATCCCCCACTATCAACATCCTAGGGGTTACCATTGACCAGAAACTGAACTGGAGTAGCCAAATAAATACAGTGGCAACAAGAGCAGATCAGAGGCTGGGAATCCTGTGGCGAGTAACTCACCTCCTGGCTCCCCAAAGCCTGTCCACCATCAACAAGGCACAAGTCAGGAGTGTGATGGAATACTCTCCACTTGCCTGGATGGGTGCAGCTCCAACAACACTCAAGAAGCTCGACACCATCCAGGACAAAGCAGCCCGCTTGATTGCACCCCATCTACAAACATTCACTCCCTCCACCACCGACACACAGTGACAGCAGTGTGTACCACCTACAAGATGCACTGCAGCAACTCACCAAGGCTCCTTAGACAGCACCTTCCAAACCCATGACCTCTACCAACTAGAAGGACAAGGGCAGCAGATGCATGGGAACACCACCACCTGCAAGTTCCCCTCCAAGTCACACACCATCCTGACTTGGAACGATATCACCGTTCCTTCACTGTCGCTGGGTCAAAATCCTGGAACTCCCTTCCTAACAGCACTGTGGGTGTACCTACCCCACATGGACTGCAGCGGTTCAAGAAGGCAGCTCACCACCACCTTCTCAAGGGCAATTAGGGATGGGCAGTAAATGCTGGCCTGGCCAGTGACACCCACATCCCATGAATGAATAAAATAAATTTCCGTCTCCGATAGGGAAGAGGCTTTAGCTGATTGAGTGAGTGTGATATTTCCCTGCTCTGTCCTCCAGCTGTTTCGAATGCGGTCAGGATCACATCGACTGGAGCACAAACAGTACAGGTCGCTGAACATGACGATATCCAGATCAGCTGCACATACAAACTGGAATCCAGTGACTCTGGGTCTCTGGATATCGAGTGGAGTATCATGAGCCCAGATACAACAAAACAGGATCGCATCGTAAGTGACACTGTCCCATCAAACACTCCCAGGACAGGTACAGTACGGGGGTTAGATACAGAGTAAAGCTCCCTCT